>NC_084589.1:49664063-49899945 GCF_033807715.1 Cololabis saira
TCTGATTTTGAACCACATGAGGGAATTGCTGTTCCTATTCCTCCAAGAATGACATTCATGTCAAAAAATGGTAAAATACAGTGGTCGTCATCCCCAAATGTGCGTCAGGCAAAACTGTCTGCAGAAAACATAATAAAGAATAAGAATAAAGTGCCAGGGCCCACTAGGATGGCAGTGACTCGTGTGACTGACATCAAGTCAGCTTTTGAGCTGGTCATGCCAGATTCCATAAAGAAAATAATTCTGGAAATGACCAATCTAGAAGTAGATTGGTCAAATACGCACATTTCGATGCGTATTTGGGGGTCATCATCCTGGCTGGGGTCTATAAGTTGAATGATGAATCGACAGCCAGTCTTTGGGATGCTGAGACAGGCAAGGCTATATTTCGAGGGACAATGTCTCTGGAGACTTTTCACATTTTCTCCAGAGTAATCCGATTTGATAATCGAGAGACAAGGGCTGGTAGACGGGAGAGAGACAAGCTTGCAGCTATTAGGACAGTGTGGGACAAGTGGGTAGAGCAACTTCCACTACTCTATAACCCAGGCCCTAATATCACAGTGGATGAAAGGCTGGTGGCATTCAGAGGTCGCTGCCCATTTAGGCAATACATGCCTTCCAAACCAGCTAAATATGGCATCAAAATCTGGGCAGCATGTGATGCAAACTATTGTGTTTTATATGTTTGTCTTTCAAAAGTAATGAAGTGGTGAAACATTAAAAAAAAAGTTTAAACATGTATTTTTTTATGAAAAACGAGTGAATCATATCATAATTGGACCATTACCTGTCAGAGGTAAGGAACACCATTGCACTAAATATTGATAGAATAGTTAGTAATGGAGTTAGTAATGACATATTAACAATGTTTGTTTGGATTTTTTTGGTTTCTGACATCTTTTGGGTATTTAAAAATGCACCGGGTCAAATTGACCCGGGAACAGCATTGCTGTACCTGAGAAACGAACATAACAGGAGGGTTAAGGGAATTCTGTCTAAACAAGACATGGAAAAACGTATTCATGCATTCATTTTCAGTAGGTTGGATTATTGCAACGGCATCTTTACAGGCCTTAACAAGAAATCTATCAGGCAGCTGCAGCTGATCCAGAACGCTGCCGCCAGAGTCCTTACAAACACCAGGAAACTGGACCACATTACACCAGTCATGAAATCACTACACTGGCTTCCAGTGAGTCAAAGGATAGAGTTTAAAATCTTACTGCTGGTCTACAAAGCACTGAATGGTCTTTGACCAAAATACATGGTTGATCTGTTAGTTCCTTATGAAGCTCCCAGACCCCTTAAGTCTTCTGGATCTGGTTTGTTGTGTGTCCCAAGAACCAGAACCAAGCAAGGTGAGGCAGCGTTCAGTTTTTCTGCTCCTCAACGGTGGAACAAACTTCCTGTAGACCTGAGGTCTGCTCCAACTGTCAGCTCCTTCAAATCAGGGTTAAAAACATTACTGTTTACTGAAGTGTACTCTTAAATTAAACCTGCTGTACTCTACTGCCCTTATTTATTTATTTATTTTTTTTATATATATATTTTTTTTAACAGCTTGTGCTTTTTATTATTTTACTTCTTTTCTTATTCTTACCTATTTTTTATTATGTCTTGCCGCTTTTAATGTCAATGTAAAGCACTTTGAATTACCTTGTGTTGAATTGTGCTATATAAATAAATTTGCCTTGCCTTGCCTGTCCATGGTTCTGGTGGAGCTGTCCATGGTGCTGGTGGAGCTCTCCATGGTGCTGGTGGAGCTGTCCATGGTGCTGGTGGAGCTCTCCATGGTGCTGGTGGAGCTGTCCATGGTGCTGGTGGAGATCTCCATGGTGCTGGTGGATGACTAGTACTACTACTACAGTACAGGACAGAGCCCGCTTTCCTCACCTTTTCCAGTCTGTTCCTTTCTACTGCTGTGATGCTGCTGCTCCAGCAGATCACAACATAAAAGATAAAAGTACCAGTTATAGTACCAGTAGTACCAGTTATAGTACCAGTTATAGTTCCAGTAGTACCAGTTATAGTACCAGTAGTACCAGTTATAGTATCAACTGTAGTACCAGTTATAGTACCAGTAGTACCAGTTATAGTACCAGTAGTACCAGTTATAGTACCAGTAGTATCAGTTATAGTATCAACTGTAGTACCAGTTATAGTACCAGTAGTACCAGTTATAGTACCAGTTAAAGAACCAGTAGAACCAGTTATAGTACCAGTTGTCGTACCAGTCACAGTACCAGTATAAGTACCAGTTATAGTACCAGTTGTAGTACCAGTTAGAGTACTAGAAGTACCAGTTGTAGTACCAGTTGTATTACCACTACTACAAGTACTGCATATGAACTCCTACATGAACATCCTCCAACGATCGGGTTTTTTGCCAGTGTCATCTCACATCTTACATGGAGCCACTGTGATCTGCATCTTTTCTACTAAATAAACGATTAATTCTAAAAAAATGTCTAAAGAAATGTATGGATCTGGTTAAATACAAAACAGCGCAAATAATGTTCAAAGCAAGGAATAATCTACTACCAAAAAATATCAGAGGAATGTTCACTGAGAGAGAAAGGGGCTATAATCTAAGGGGAGAACTACATTTTAGAAAACATAAAGTAGGAACAACAATGTGCAGCATGTGCATATGGAACTGTGGAGACTCTGTGGAACAGTTTGGAGCTGGAAATGAAAAGTACTAACATAAATCTGTTTAAAAAGAGATACAAAAAATGATTTATAAACAGGTATATGGAAGAGGAAATGGGGTAACGAGTGTGAGAAACAAATAAAATAGGGAAAAATGGTATATTATACTTGCTTAAGATATGTTTAGATATTTATGTGGATATTTATGTAGTATATATTATATGTTGAGAGGGATAGTTATAATTATGTAATATATGTTATATATTTATTAGGTATGTATCATATACATATATTTATAGGGATATTTATGTAGTTATATAGTGTATATTTATATAGATTTATAAAATATTTGTATTTTCTATATATTTATAATATTCATGTAATATTTATATTTTAGATATACTTATATGGATAATTATGTGGTAATAGGCATGTTTTACTTAGTATTTATATAGACTATATTTATATGGATATTGTGTAGATATAATAATAGCAATAATGTAAATTCATAGAGTTATAAAGGGGTAGGAACTAGGAAAAAGTGTAGACTTCTTCCTACTCCTTTTTTCCAACATATGTGAATATGAAGATGTTAATGTTTATTTTTTACATGTTCGAAATAAAAATTGATTCATTAATTCATTAATTCATTCATAAAATGTGAAATATCAGTCTGGTCCAGAGTGTGAATGGAGCATGAAAGGCAGCACCAAGTAAACAGAACAACAAGTTAGTTCGGGATGTTTCCGAATCCCACATCAGCAGCTGCTTGAGCTGGGGAGTTTCCCATTTAGTTGGTTTGCTTCATCACCACGGCTTTTAACTGGAAACAAAGGGATCTTGTAGGAGTCATACTCATGTGTTCATTCATTCAACTTTCCAGGGTTACGTACCGACTCTGTGGAGTCTGATTTCAGGTTTCCAGGCGAGGTCCAACAGTCTGCGCTGACGGTCGAGCTCTTCTTCATACTCCAAGATGCTTTTTTCAAACACTGACAATATTTCTACAGCAGCTGCTGTTAGTCGCTGACCGATAAACTCTCTCAGATGATTCACCTTAGACATTGTTGAAGAGGAAAAAGAAAGGAAACAACAGAACCGTCCTCTCCTTCTTCTTCTCTAGGTTTAATGGCGGATCACAACCAACGTTATTAGGTTCTACCGCCACCTGCTGTACCGGAGTGTGTAACATCAGGATCATTATTACACCAGGTTACAGTCTAACTAAAAGGGGGGAAAAAAGGAAATACCTAAATAAAATAAGATAATCACATTTAAATCTTATTATCTATCCCTGCATCTTTAAGAAAGACATGATCAGCAATATTAAAATAATAAAAGGCTTGCAATATTTCAGTTGATTTGTAATGAATCCAGAATGTATGATATTTTTGTTTTTTTAATTGCATTACAGAAAATAAAGAACTTTATCACAATATTCAAATTTTCTGAGAAAGTATGTATGATAAGCTTCTGATTGTTAATATCAATAAAAAAAATGTTTTAATTCATGTGTACTTTACTATTTGTCATAAAACATTTATGTTGTTAAGAAACTTTTATTGCAATGGGCTTCAAAATAATACACATGGTAAGTCTTTGAGACATTAAAACATTTAAATATCCAACTTAGTTTAGTTCAGCGCTTCCAGTCGGTGGATTTATTATTGACGTGCACATGCAGGACTCATGAGTCACCGTTTGGCATTAAAATAAAAAAGTAAGTTAAGTCAGAGGGAAGGTAAACTTCAGATGGTACGACCAGAGGGAACACAGGGAAGGAAATGAGGATCAATTAACATGATTTTGGTGTGAAATATATAAATATACAAGACACATTTAAAGCTGCAGTTTCCAACATTTAACCACTAGAGGGAATAAAGATCCCAAACTAACCCCCAAACTCAGAATGACGGTTCATTCATGCATGAATCACCCACAGGTTTTCTGCAGGGGTTTGAAGCCTCTTTTTCCTCGTATTGTGGCAGGTTGGAATTATATAAAGCAAGAAGTTTAATGCGTAATTAGGGGCGTGGCCTTTTGATTGGCATTAATTTGTCCAACCTGTAAATAAATACTTTTTCTAAGATCTTAGAAAATGTTGGGAGTAAAGAATCAGGCCTGTAATTAGTGAATTGGTGTCTGTCTCCAGTTCTGTACAGTGGGATGACTTTTGCAGTTTTCATTTCTTTTTGTAAATGTCCCAGTTCTGAGCGACTGATTACAGCTGTATGTCAGTTAACAATCCATCAATAACCTTTTTGACTATTGTCATATCACCACAGTCAGTCGACACCTTGTTTTTACATTTACTTACAATATCTATGATTTCTCTCTCCTCCACAGCTGTGAGAAACATTGAATCTGGATTTCTACTTATTAATGTTTCCTTCCATCCATCAGCTGATCCAGGATCACACATTTTTCTGCCAGCTTTGGTCCAACACTCACAAAATACCAGTTAAAATTATGAACCACCTCATTCATATCATTAATGACTTCATCGTTATTGGTTAAATATTGTGGATAATTAGTCTGTCTTGAACTTTTACGTTATTTTTAGTCCTTATTCATGAAGGCAAGTAGTCTCAGCTCTGAAACAGCAAAGTCCTCCCTCCATTATCATATTATTTTTATTATTATTGTAATTATTATTACAAAAGTGCATCTCCACTCGTTGAGTTTGCACTTTGAAAGAGATGGAAAATGGACTGGTACGAAAAGCCAGGCTTGTTACACAAGGTTTTGAGGAAGTGCAAGTTTCTGCTACAGAAGGAATCTCCAACCTGTGCTTCAGTCTCTGAGGCTCCTTGTGGCAGGAAGTTATCAAAAACAATGGACACTGCATTTGATGGACATAAAATCTGCTTCTTTCATGGACTAAAAATGTGGAGAGACATTTTCATTAAACCTTCTCCAGAGACCAACAGAGCAGATCATCTTTTTTTAACCCACATCAACTCCATGGTTCCTGACACAGTGGATTCCTATCAGTTTTCCTACCGTGCCAACAGATCAGTGGATGAAGCGATGGCTTCGGCTTCACTTCACCTTCCAACACCTGGACAGGATGAACACCTATGCACGGCTTCTGTCCCTGGATGTGTCATTTGATGAAGCCAAGACCAGTGAAATAACAAACTGGATCAAAATGACGTGAATGAGGAAGTTGAGGATAAAGGACAAAAGTGCATCTCCACTGAGCTAAATGCTGGTTGTTCTGATCACGCTGTACCAATAATCTGCATCACTGACAACTTTCCTCTTGTTGATGCACTAAAGTCTTTTTTTATTTGTGTTTTTATTATTATTACGATAGATTGTTCACTCTTGGGTTTATGTTGAGCTTTTATAACTCACCACCAGGGGGCACTGCTGCTCTTTCTACATATGGAGAGTGTAATATTCCAGAATTATAAACAATAAAATAATTCATCCATCTAAAATGAAAACTTAATTACATTTTCATGATTATTTTTGACTAAATATGAGTTGAGGTAAAAAGACATTTACTCCTAAACGGATGTCTGATATAAAAGGGTTAAATCCAAAGTCTGTCCTCTTCCTGGAATCTGATCCCGATGATCCTCCCTCTTCTTCCTGCTCTCCAACCTGCAGATCTGCAGCTTCAACACGGATCAGCTTAATAAATCATGTGTAGAGTTGTACATCTAGTACAACTTGATTGTATACATTTGATTAAATAATATTGTTAAAATTTCATATTATGTAAATAATATGAAAAACATACACAAATATGTTGTAACTTCAGCTTGCGTAATTACAATAACACAGCATGGATCATTTGAATTGCATTGTTTTGACTTAGTTTGTCCCATGAATTATCACGATAATCTGATGTACGTGCAGCTCAGATCTTAAAATGCATAAAGCCTTTTACAGTTTTCAGCGAACTATGTATAACATCACAATATATTGCAAAATTTGAATACTGCAATATAGTATTGTATCGTGACTCAAGTATCGTGATGTGTATCCCACATCACACTCATTTCCTCATTAATTTGCAAACCATGATCTAAATCAATAAAAACATTTTAAAGGGGAAATAAAAGCAAACCGTATCTGACTGCACTGACTTCTGAAATCTTCAAGGTTTTTTGTTTAATGCTGCAGACATCAAAGATTATAAAATGGTGACAGATGATCTTGGCTGTTCTGTTTCTGACGTGTTGATGGTTGCGTTTCTTCTTTTGTCCTCTGTAGCAAGGCTTGCTGTTACGGGGTCACCAGACAGGACAGCAGACACCAGGTTTCGAGGGGAAATTCTTATTTTATTTTCAATCACACAGACGTGCACTAGACTCAGCCACAGTTCTGCCCACAGCACTAGCCAACTCCCACCCCCCCACCCCCCCACCCACCCTCGGAGCGGGAGAGGAAGTCAGGGACCGATATCTGAGCCCCGGCCTGTGAACCACTCTGAAATTAAAGGGCTGTAAAGCCAGATGCCAACGTGTGATCCGCCTATTGGTATCTTTCATGCGATGGAGCCACTGGAGGGGAGCATGATCCGACCAGAGGGTGAATGGGCGTCCCAGCAGGTAGTAGCGCAGGGACCCGACCGCCCACCAAATGGCGAGGCACTCCTCCTCCACCGTGCTATACCGTCCCTCCCTCTCCGACAGCTTGCGGCTGATGTATAGCACGGGGCGGTCCGTCCCCTCCACCTGCTGGGACAAAACGGCCCCCAGCCCTCTGTTCGAGGCATCAGTCTGCAGAATAAAAGGGAGAGAAAAGTCAGGAGTGTAAAGGAGCGGCTCCCCACAGAGGGCCTGTTTCACCCTCTCAAACACCTGCTAGCACTGCTCCGTCCACTAGACCGGATCTGAGGCACCCTTTCGGGTCAGGTCAGTCAGGGGGCTGGTCAGGTCGGCAAAACCAGGAATGAACCGCCGATAATACCCCGCCAGCCCCAAGAACTGCCTAACCTCCTTTTTGGTCTTGGGTCTTGGGCAGGCCGCGATTGCAGCTGTCTTATCTACCTGGGGACGAACCTGCCCGCCCCCCAAGTGGTACCCCAGATACCGTACCTCCCTCCGTCCAACCACACACTTCTTCGGGTTGGCCGTGAGCCCTGCCTGTCTCAGTGAACCGAGCACCGCACCCACCTGCCGCATATGCTCCGCCCAGCTGTCACTGTAGATGATCACATCATCCAGGTAGGCAGACGCATACGCAGCATGCAGGCGCAGCACTCTGTCCATGAGACACTGAAACGTGGCAGGGGCCCCGAACAAGCCGACGGGAAGTGTGCGAAATTGGTACAAACCGTACAGAGTGGAGAAAGCCGTAATCTCCTTAGACTCTGGAGACATGGGAATCTGCCAGTAGCCCTTGGTCAAATCCAGTGTCGTGAAAAAGCGAGCCGTGCCCAGCCGATCCAGGAGTCCAGGAGGACTAATCTCTCTCTCTCTTACCTGCGTCACCAGAGCGACCGGCACCGCCTCCCTCCATGCTTTAAGGAGATTGGCGTGATATATCTGTGTCACCCCACCCTTGTCAGGACGCACCACCTCATAGTCAACACCCCCCACTCGCTGTGTGACCACGAAGGGCCCTTGCCACTTGTCGAGTAATTTGGAGCTAGAAGTGGGCAGCAATACAAGCACCTTATCTCCCGGAGTGAAATTTCTCAGCCTGGCTCCTCTGTTAAACTTAAACTTTATTTATTTATATAGCACCAACTCATGCAGTGTAAGTGCAACTCATGGTGCTTTACATACAGAATAAAATAACAGTCAAAAGTACAATTTAAAACATCCCATACGACCCCACCCCCCACCCCCCACGCATACACACACCCTCACTCACACTCATACACATGTGCATACACTCACACGCCCACACACACACACACAATAAGTGGACTGGTGACATGGCTTAGCACTAACGATCCAGGTGAGGAAAACACCGCCGTCCACACCGAGAGGCTCCACCGGCCATGACCACAAGGAGCATCGCCACAAAGACCCCCCCAACCCGGACAGACCAGGACAGACCCCACACAAAAGGTGGAGTCCCACCCCCAGCTACCCAGGCCTGAGGGACCCCCACGACGACACCCCCATGGGTGGAGCAGACACACCTCCCAGTGTGGACGACCCCCCTGAGGAAACACTGGAGCTAAAAACTAAAAGATTAAAAGAAAGTAAAAAATGCCTAAAAAGTGTAAAATTTTAGAGAAATCTATACAAAACTTAAGATGAATAATAAATAACATAAAATACAAAGTCACTAAAATGGATTAAAGGTTTAAAGATAATAAAGAAGCTAAAAAAGTAAATACAATAAATACAAGAAATAGCTGAAAAGACTACCGGTAGGTAAATGAGATCAGATAAAAGCCAAGCTAAAAAGGTGTGTCTTGAGCCTCCTTTTAAAAATATCAACGTTCTCTGCGGTCCTGAGGTTCTCTGGCAGGCTGTTCCATAAAGAGGGGCCATAATGGCTGAATGCAGCCTCACCGTGGGTTTTAGTCCCGGTTCGGGGAATGGTTAAAAGGCCGGTGCCAGAGGACCTCAGGGTCCGTGAGGGTTCATACGGTTTGTTTGTTTATTGTTTGTTTATTTTGTTTTCACATATAGAAAACATTTGTAACACAATATAAAAGTAAAAAGAAATGGGAAGGAGAAAGCCTAAAAACCTTCCAGGGGCTTGAGAAGTGGCTTTCTCCATTTACATACATCCAAAACATTGGAAGGCAATACAATTTATAAGCAGGTAAAAGCAGGTCAGATAAATAAGATGGCCCAAGACCGTTAAGACACTTAAAAACCAGTAAAAGAACCTTAAAATCAATCCTGAAGCGGACGGGGAGCCAATGCAGCGATTTTAAAACAGGTGTAATGTGCTCCCGCCCTCTGGTCCTCGTCAGCACGCGAGCGGCTGAATTCTGTAGTAGTTGTAGGTTCTTAATACTCTTTTTAGGAAGACCAGAGAGCAGGGCATTACAATAATCTAAACGACATGAGATAAAAGCATGCATCAGCACCTCCGTGCTGGCCTGAGAGAGAAACGGGCGGACTCTGGCTATATTCTTAAGATGGTAAAAACCTATCTTCGTAATATTCTTTATGTGTGGAATAAAAGTGAGCTCAGAGTCAAAAATAACACCCAGGTTCTTTACACATTTCAAAGGTTTAAAATCTTGTAGTTTTGGTAAAAGTTTCTCTCTCTGGCCTTCAGGACCAATAACTAAAACTTCTGTTTTGTCCTGGTTGAGCTGTAGGAAATTATCTGCCATCCATGACTTAATATCTAAAATACAGTTAAAAAGGGCATCAAGTGGCCCTGTGTCATCAGGAGACACGGCGATGTACAGCTGTGTGTCGTCAGCGTAGCTGTGGAAGCTGATGCCGTGTCTCCTGATGACGTCCCCCAAGGGAAGCATGTAGAGGTTAAAAAGAAGCGGACCTAAAATTGACCCTTGGGGGACCCCACACTTAATTTCATGCATTCTGGAGGAACATGTATCCAAACTTACAAAGAAAGATCGATCTGTGAGATAGGAGCGGAACCAGTTAAAAACAGTACCAGAGAGGCCCACCAGGTGCTTCAGTCTGTTTAATAAAATGTGATGGTCTACTGTATCGAAGGCGGCACTAAGATCCAGTAGAACCAAGACTGTCAGTTTGCGGTTATCTAAATTGCACCTGATGTCATTTAAAATCTTTAAAAGGGCTGTCTCGGTGCTGTGGTTCATCCTAAAGCCAGACTGAAATTTCTCTGAAATATTGTTTCTTATTAAAAAATAATTTACTTGGTTAAAAACCAGCTTTTCTAAAATCTTACTTAAAAAGGGTAAGTTGGATACAGGTCTGTAGTTATTAAAAATGCTGTGATCTAAATTGCTCTTCTTCAGAAGGGGCTTCACCACCGCCATTTTAAAGGCGGCAGGGAAGACACCCGTCTGAAGAGAGTAATTTACTATATTTAAAATCTGTTCCTCAAAGAATTCATAAAATGTCTTTAAAAGTGATGTGGGAATAGGATCTAAAAGGCAGGTTGTTGGGTTTACCTGGGAGAAAACTCGACCAAGGGTCCTCGCATCAACCAGGGCAAAACTCTCCAGTGTTTCCTCGGATAAAAGCAACTGTCCAGATGTGTTAAAAATGACATTTTGATGTGGTAAAAGACTGGACCTAATTGTAACCCAGGTGCTAAATGAGCAGTTATTTCATATTTATATTTTTTATATATATTTATGTTTATATTTATAAACTCATTTCAAGCTCATTCAGACCCCGTCAGTGTGACGTCATGTGACTAGCGTTCAGCCAATCAGCTGAGCCGCTCCGCTATTTACAGGCAGCAGATGCTCTCATTGTGGATGAATGGGGGCTGATGCACGGAGCGGAGCGGCTGCAGGTTAGTAAACGGTTGCTGGCGTTTTCACAATAAAAGTGTTATATGACGGTTAACAGCCACTTTGTTGCCAACTGCAGATTGTCCACTGGCTGTCGGGAGGTTGTCGAAGTCTGAAACTGAACACTTGATTGTCGATGTCAGAAACCTGTTAAATACTTGACTGCCTGAATTGGTGAGTTGTGTTTTAAGTTTAGTCATTTAGTTTTTTTCCGAATGACTGAGTTACCTGAACTTTAACACTTCCAGTAAGGCATGTTTTGTTTTGGTTTGTTTTGTTTGTTTAATTACCGGGGGCCTGTACTACGAAGCGGGATTTGGGGTTAGCGAGGTAACTTCAGGTTTAACCCTGGGTTTTCAGGACTACGACGGTGGTTCACTTCTTACCGGGGCACATCGCCATGGTAACTTATGCTGAACAGCTAACCTGCTCCGGAGCAGGTTATGTTCGAGATACAGATCGCCGGGTATAAAAGCACCGCCCACTGACCAATCAGCTCTCTTGGAAAATGGCATGCCCTTTCGAAGAGAATCCAGAGGAGCTCGGTGCGCGGATCGTGAGAGGAAAAAAAAGAGTGGGCTGACTTTCAACAAAAATTGAATTAGTCAAGAAACTAAGCAATTCCTTTCATACCCAAGTATCAACACTTTATCATTTCTTTTCTCCTGACAGAGAGGTATGCGAGTACGTTTGTCTTTGCTGTAGATACCCTCACTCCGTCTTTCTAAGAAAACTACTTTTGCAAATAAACCTTTATGTGCAAACTGTAAATATACTGTAGAAACAAGGTATGAGTCATTTGAGAGAGGATGAAATGTCAGACCTCGTTTAATTTGAACACGACATGAACTTTTAATTTCAAGTCTAAATATTAAGTTAAATCACAGTGTAATTTATCCTTTGCTCTTCGCTACTGAAATAAGCGGCTCTGACAGCGGACTTCTCCATGCTTGCGATTGGTCATGCGCTGAAAACACGGCCCCTTTTATGTGCACGCGCTCATATCCAGATTGGAGAAACCTGGGTTGATATACCGAGTTGATAACCGCCGTCGTGTGACCGCTTAGCGTGATTGCAATTGTCCGGGTTAGTGAATCTGGATAAGGAAAAGATAGCCTGGGTATTTTGAAATTGCTTCGTAGTACAGGCCCCGGGTCTTTTGTTAAAATGTTTGTTTTATGTTGACGCAGCGTGTCAATCAGCTGATTGGTAACAGCTGATGCTGCGGTGAGGAACGCACATTCAGTGCGCAAGTACTGTTTAGTTTAAATGCTTGAACTACTTAATCAGTACATTTATGGATGATAAGATGACCAGCAAATAATTATTTTCTGTGTTAATGATAACCTGTAATAAGAGCTCTGGTCTTATGTTTGACCAGGCCAGGTTTTGTGATCCCGGATGGTGAGCTATTCCAGAATCCAGTGATCAGGAGTCCACGTGGAGGAACCAGGAATCATACTCAACAGTAATTATGTGTCTGCCACAGCGGTAGGCCACTGCAGCAAAACTCCCCCCCATTCATCTCTTCTGCCCCATTCACTCAACCAAACGCTTGGACCCAGCACCCAGATTGACTAATTGACTGACTGACTGACTTTGACCGGTGCTGAGGACCAGAACTCTGAGGAGCCAGAACTGTGAAGAACAGTGAACTTTATTTTTTGAGTGGGGAACCCACATTAATTTGTTTACGTTTTGGTGGGTTGTTTTGTTGTTTTGGGATGGTTTTGAGTTGTTGTATTTTCTTTATTTCCACACTTGAGTAAACAGTGTGGAACAGAATTGAAACTAATGGTGCACCTGACATAAGCTAACTAAGCTGAAGTCATTGTTTATATTTTTTTGTTAATTTGAATTTCAATTACTTGAAGAAAGTTTATTTTTTACGTGGCCATATTTATTTTTCAACGTTTGAGTAATTTAATTTGTGTTTTTCTAATACAAGGTACCTAAACTGAAGCCATCTGCCTCTGTGTCATTCATTGTGCATCATACGTGTTCTCCTCGGCTGAATCTAGTCTTCTGAGGTTACTAGCCTACCTCTAGCTATTTGCTACATTTTTATTTCATTAGTTACAGCCAAATATATGCTACACAATTCTGGTGAGCTAGCCAGGAGAACCAGTTATGATGTGCAATGATCAAGATACCCTCACAATACAGTTATGAATAAGCACTAAGTTTATTCAGTCAGAACACTATCAAAAGATGGAGGTATTTGACAACCTTGGTATTAAAATTCCTAATGCTGTGTTGGTCAGTGGAAACACTAAGGATCTATCTGACGTAGAAGAGGTCATAGATTTTCTGAAACAATATGGGGTTATTGGTAGAGCAACAGTAGTGGATGCAATAGAGTCCGACTTTCACGAAAACTGGGTTGTAGAATACAGTTCAGGAACTGCTGTTGTAACCTTAGAGTCCCTACTACCATACACATTTGTCACTAAAGATGGGAAAAATACTTATCAGATCAGAGACCTGTCGAGTATGTATGCTGAGAGGGAAGGAGACAAAAAGACTCAAGCATATCTTGAAGACCTGAAGCAACTAGCTAAAGTCAGTGGCATGAACTATGCTGAAGTTCTTAAAGGCATGATGTCTCACATCAGTAAATCCATCACTGCTCTTGAACCTGCCATTACAGCTGAAGAAGAAGAGGAGGAGGAGGAGGAGGAGGGCGGCGCCCCAGAGATAAAATCTCCACCCCAGTCACCCTGGAAAATCTCTTCTGGAAGTGCAGCCCATCCAGTCTTCAAGCCCTTGCCCAGAGCTCAAAGTGCTGGGATAAAATCTAACACTATCGCTGCTGATGACGTCAATCCACCCGAAGTCCAACGGTATGTGGTTGAGCACATAGTAAAGAGCGAAGATACCTCTATGCACATGCTTTCATCCCAGAGACTTCGAGTTTTTTCAGGCAAAATACAGAGGCCTCCACAGGAAGCAGACTATGATACATGGCGTTCTAGTGTTGACTTACTTATGAAAGATCCTGCTGTATCAGATCTTCAGCGGTCTAGAAAATTGCTTGAAAGTCTTCTTCCACCAGCCGCTGATGTTGTCAAGCACTTAAGTCCTGACACTTTGCCTGCTGTATATTTACAGCAACTTGACTCAGCTTTTGGCACAGTTCAAGATGGTGACGAGTTGTATGCTAAATTCATGGATACATTCCAAGATGCAGGTGAAAAGCCATCAGTCTATTTGCAGCGTCTGCAGGTAGCTTTGAACCTTACTGTGAAAAGAGGTGGTGTACCTGTGAGGGAAGTTAATAAACATCTGCTAAATCAGTTTTGTAGAGGCTGTTGGGATAACTCACTCATCTCAGAGCTTCAGCTGAAGCAAAAGAAAGCAAACCCCCCTTCTTTTGCTGAACTTTTACTGCTTCTCCGAACAGAAGAAGATCGTGAAGCAGCTAAAAATCTGCGCATGAAGCAACATCTTGGTGTTACCAAGCAGAAAGTAGCATCTCATCGTCATGTTGTTCACGATGATGAAGAGGAGAAAGGAGCCTATGCTGCACTAACGACACTTACCCAGCAATTGGCAAAGCAAATGGCAGATATTCAACGCCAGTTAGCAGCTCTTACAGCTAACCAGCACAATGCCAAACCTGCTTTTACTTCAAAATCACATCCTAAGCAGGTTGAGAGACCAAAAACTGAAAAATCTGCAAAACATGTGCCGTTATCCCAGAAAACCCCAACTTTCAGACCAAAACCAGGTTACTGTTTCAGGTGTGGGGAGGATGGCCACATCAAACCTCAGTGCGATGGTGAGCCAAATCCTGCATTAGTTGCAGAAAAAAGAAGAGAATTCAATGAAAAGTGTCGCAAATGGGATACTCAACATCCCTCAGCTTCCAACAGTGCTTTAAACTAACCACAGTTCCTATTACAGGACGAATGGGGACTGGAACTGATGAAAAATGTCCTGCTAACCGTCAGCACAAGCGCTGTGCTAATAAGCAGTCGACGGTAAAACACCCACTTGTTAAACTGCCTAAAGGTTTAGTTGGTTCAAGATGCACAGCTGTCATTAAAATAGCTGGTGCTGACCGCAACTGCCTTTTGGATACAGGTTCTCAAGTCACTACAGTCCCAGTGTCTTTTTACAACCACTACCTGTCAGATCAGCCAGTAAAACCTCTTAACAACCTGTTAGAGGTTGAGGGTGCTGCTGGACAGTCTGTGCCATATTTGGGCTACGTGGAGCTAACAGTTGGCTTTCCCAAAGACTTTCTGGGAGCAGATATTGACGTACCAACCCTTGCTCTTGTGGTCCCAGATTTGCGCCCTGAAACCCCATCTCAAGTCTTGATAGGGACAAACACTTTGGATGTGCTCTATGAGCAATATCTTGATGGCGACGCTACACATCAGCAGCCCAGTCTTTATGGCTACCAAGCCTTACTAAAAACGCTTGAATTACGGCACCAGCAGAACAAAGAGGGCAATGTGGGAGTTGTGAGGATGCTGAGCAAGACACCGATACTCATCCCTGCCAGCCATAGTGTCATCCTTGAGGGATTAGCCAAAGTTCATACTCTTGTGACAGACCGGTGGACGGTGGTGGAACATCCCACTCAGTCATCCTTGCCTGGTGGCCTTTGTGTCAAAAGTTGTCTTGTTACTTTTCCTTCTACTGCACCATACAAAATACCCGTTATGGTCACTAATGAGACAGAGCAAGCAATTACTCTTCCATCCCTCAGTGTCATTGCAGAACTTGGAGCTTTTCACAGCATAATATTGCAGCACAGTGTCACAAACTTGCCTGCTCCTGAGAAACCCTTAAAGCCAGACTTGAATTTCAACTTTGGTGACTCTCCACTGCCATCAGAATGGAGGGAGCGTATCACCAACAAGCTCCTTGAAATGCCTGAGGTATTTTCTCACCATGACTTGGACGTTGGGTGTACAGATAAAGTAAAGCATCACATCAAACTAAAGGATGAAACTCCTTTCAAGCATCGGGCCCGGCCTATTCATCCTCATGATATTGAGGCAGTGCGTCAGCACCTTCATGAGTTGTTGGAGGCTGGTGTCATAAGAGAGTCAGAGTCACCCTTTTCCTCACCCATCGTGGTCGTGAGAAAACGAAATGGAGCTGTACGTCTATGTATAGACTACAGAAAGTTGAATCTGCAAACAGTAAAAGATGTCTATGCCCTACCCAACCTTGAAGAAACTTTCTCAGCATTAACAGGATCCAAATGGTTTACCGTGCTTGATTTAAAGTCTGGATATTACCAGATTGAAGTGGAAGAGGCAGACAAGGCTAAGACAGCCTTTGTTACTCCACTTGGCTTTTGGGAGTTCAATCGCATGCCACAGGGCATAACAAATGCACCTAGTACGTTCCAGCGATTGATGGAAAAATGCATGGGAAAATTACACCTGAAGGAAGTGCTGGTCTTTCTGGATGACTTGATCATCTTCTCTGACACTCTAGAGGAGCATGAAATCCGGCTGATGAAAGTACTCACTCGGTTAAAGGAGTATGGATTGAAACTGTCGCATGAGAAATGCAAGTTCTTTCAGACGTCTGTTCGATATCTAGGGCATGTGGTATCTGAGAATGGAGTTGAAACAGATCCTGAAAAAGTCAATGCTTTAAAAACTTGGCCAATTCCCCAAAACTTGAAAGAGCTGAAGTCCTTCTTAGGCTTCTCGGGCTACTATCGACGGTTCATTAAAGACTACGCCGTCATAGTTAAACCCCTTAACGAACTCACTCGTGGTTATCCACCACTGAGAAAAACTGCAAAGGTTAAAGGGACAAGCAATCAGTATCATGATCCGAAGCAGCCATTTGAAGGTCGATGGACCTCTCAGTGTCAAGATGCTTTCTTAACTCTCATTGACAAACTCACCACTGCTCCAGTCCTTGGGTTTGCAGACCCAAAGCAACCGTACATCTTGCATACTGATGCCAGTACTACTGGGCTGGGAGCCGCCTTATATCAAGAGCAGGATGGAAAGTTGAGAGTTATTGCTTTTGCCAGCCGTGGTCTGTCTTACAGTGAATCACGATATCCCGCACATAAACTTGAGTTTCTGGCACTCAAGTGGAGTGTGACTGAAAAGTTTCATGACTACTTGTATGGAGGTCAGTTTACTGTAGTCACAGACAGTAATCCCCTCACATATATACTCACCTCTGCAAAGCTAGATGCAACCAGCTATAGATGGCTGGCTGCTCTGTCAACTTTCAACTTCAAACTTCAGTACCGCGCTGGAAAACAAAATCTTGATGCTGATGGACTCTCTCGGAAACCTCATGGGACTTATCTGGATGATAGCCAGTCTCAGAAAGAGCAGCATCGCATAAATCGCTTCACTCAGGAACACCTGGCTGATGCCAATTCCACCGAGGTGCTCTCCTCAGATGTTGTCGATGCCATCTGCCAGGGTTGCCTGGTCAGAACTAATCTTGATTCTGTCTCCAGTCAGTGCAGTCTTACACCGGTGGAGTCTCTTGCTCTTTCTGCAGCTGCAATTCCGGACAGTTATGTCTCGGAGGATCTGACTGGTTTACCTGTCATTCCATCATTATCCCATCTCGACCTCAAAGAAAAACAGCGAGCTGATCCATGCATTCGTGAAATCATCTTCCAAATAGAATCTGGAGAAAAGATCCCTCCAACTGTAAGGACAGAACTCCCCGAACTTCCACTTCTGTTGAGGGAGTTAAACAAGCTTGAGTTACAGAATGAAATTCTGTATCGGCGAAGGCAAGAAGGGGAACAAATTTCTTATCAACTTGTTCTACCTGAAGATCTGAGAGCACTTGTCTTACAGAGCTTACACAATGACATGGGTCACATGGGCATAGAGCGAACTCTAGATCTTGTCCGAACACGTTTCTTTTGGCCCAAAATGGCAGCAGCTGTGCAACACAAAATCAAGACCTGTGATCGCTGTATACGCAGGAAAGCTTTGCCTGAGAAAGCAGCTCCACTGGTGAACATTAAAGCAACTCGTCCTTTGGAGTTAGTGTGCATGGACTTTCTCAGTCTTGAACCCGATACCAGCAACACTAAAGATATTCTTGTGTTAACTGATCATTTCACCAAGTTTGCAGTAGCTATTCCCACTCCCAACCAAAAAGCAAAGACTGTAGCAAAATGCTTGTGGGATAACTTTATTGTTTATTATGGTATCCCGGAGAGGTTGCACACTGACCAAGGGCCCGATTTTGAATCTCGCTTGATTAAAGAACTGTGTGAAGTTTCTGGAATTCAGAAAGTTCGAACCACCCCGTATCACCCTCGGGGAAATCCCGTTGAAAGATTCAACCGAACATTGCTCAATATGTTGGGGACTTTGGAAAATAAGCAGAAATCAAAGTGGCGAGAGTTTGTGAAGCCCTTGGTCCATGCCTATAACTGCACTCGTAATGAGGTAACTGGGTTCACTCCTTATGAGCTCATGTTTGGACGATCACCTCGACTTCCTGTTGATTTGGCTTTTGGTTTACCTTTGAGAGATCAGCCCAAATCTCACTCTCAATATGTGCAAGATCTCAAGAGCCGGTTGCAAGAAAGCTACCAACTAGCTTCTCGGAATGCTCTGAAAACAGCAGAAAGAAATAAAGTCCGATTCGACAAAAAGGTGACTACTTCAGAACTGGATGTGGGTGACAGGGTCTTGGTCAGGAATGTGCGTATCCGTGGCAAACACAAACTTATGGACAAGTGGGAGGCTGACATCTATGTTGTGATCAAGCGGGCTGGAAAGCTTCCAGTCTACACTGTATGTCCGGAAACCAAAGACGGCCCTAAACGCACCCTGCATAGGGACCTTCTTCTTCCTTGCGGGTTCCTCCCTGTGACAACAGCAGAAGAACTCTCTCCGCCTACGCCTGTCCGCCGGCCACGCACACGTCGTCATTCAGCCAACTATGAACCTGACACTGTTGATCTAGACTTTTGTGATGACGAGACTTTCAACACTTGGGTCTCTAGAAGTAATTTTCAGCCGACAGCTAAGTTTACTGTGGGAGGGCATTTCGATGCTGAAGAGGAGATTAAGACCCCCAAAGCTGTCAACCCTGCTTCTCTATCATCCAAACTTTCATCACCGTCACCCTTGGGCCCTCCGCCCACAGCGGAGCATCTGCCTGAACCCATTACTGTGGAACAAACATTGGAAGTTGATGTGGAGGAAACCAACTTACCTGGATCTGTGGAGGAAAACAACTTACCTGGATCTGTGGAGGAAAACAACTTACCTGGATCTGTGGAGGAAAACATCTTACCTGGATCTGTGGAGGATAACATCTTACCTGGATCTGTGGAGGAAAACATCTTACCTGGATCTGTGGAGGAAAACAACTTATTTGACTCTGTGGAGAACTTTCCCACTGATACCCTACTCGACGAAAACCTACCTGAACATGAAGTGCCTGGAGAACTAGTATTGGACCCCGCTGACATGTCTACTGAACCTGTTACCAATCCAAGTGACACCCCTGAGACTGAAAGCTCCCTCAGACGTTCACAAAGAGACAGAAAACAACCAGAGAGGTTTCAGTACCATCAGTTAGGCCATCCTTTAATTAATATTGTACAGTCTCTTTTCCAAAGGTTGTCTTCAGCCTACACTGAAGCCTTGAGTGACTGTAATGGGTCTAAGTCCTTTCCTACTTCAAAGATCCATGTAGTATAGCATCTTAGCATGCAACGGGACGTGCATGGATTTAGAGGGGGAGGATGTAACCCAGGTGCTAAATGAGCAGTTATTTCATATTTATATTTTTTATATATATTTATGTTTATATTTATAAACTCATTTCAAGCTCATTCAGACCCCGTCAGTGTGACGTCATGTGACTAGCGTTCAGCCAATCAGCTGAGCCGCTCCGCTATTTACAGGCAGCAGATGCTCTCATTGTGGATGAATGGGGGCTGATGCACGGAGCGGAGTGGCTGCAGGTTAGTAAACGGTTGCTGGCGTTTTCACAATAAAAGTGTTATATGACGGTTAACAGCCACTTTGTTGCCAACTGCAGATTGTCCACTGGCTGTCGGGAGGTTGTCGAAGTCTGAAACTGAACACTTGATTGTCGATGTCAGAAACCTGTTAAATACTTGACTGCCTGAATTGGTGAGTTGTGTTTTAAGTTTAGTCATTTAGTTTTTTTCCGAATGACTGAGTTACCTGAACTTTAACACTTCCAGTAAGGCATGTTTTGTTTTGGTTTGTTTTGTTTGTTTAATTACCGGGTCTTTTGTTAAAATGTTTGTTTTATGTTGACGCAGCGTGTCAATCAGCTGATTGGTAACAGCTGATGCTGCGGTGAGGAACGCACATTCAGTGCGCAAGTACTGTTTAGTTTAAATGCTTGAACTACTTAATCAGTACATTTATGGATGATAAGATGACCAGCAAATAATTATTTTCTGTGTTAATGATAACCTGTAATAAGAGCTCTGGTCTTATGTTTGACCAGGCCAGGTTTTGTGATCCCGGATGGTGAGCTATTCCAGAATCCAGTGATCAGGAGTCCACGTGGAGGAACCAGGAATCATACTCAACAGTAATTATGTGTCTGCCACAGCGGTAGGCCACTGCAGCAAAACTCCCCCCCCATTCATCTCTTCTGCCCCATTCACTCAACCAAACGCTTGGACCCAGCACCCAGATTGACTAATTGACTGACTGACTGACTTTGACCGGTGCTGAGGACCAGAACTCTGAGGAGCCAGAACTGTGAAGAACAGTGAACTTTATTTTTTGAGTGGGGAACCCACATTAATTTGTTTACGTTTTGGTGGGTTGTTTTGTTGTTTTGGGATGGTTTTGAGTTGTTGTATTTTCTTTATTTCCACACTTGAGTAAACAGTGTGGAACAGAATTGAAACTAATGGTGCACCTGACATAAGCTAACTAAGCTGAAGTCATTGTTTATATTTTTTTGTTAATTTGAATTTCAATTACTTGAAGAAAGTTTATTTTTTACGTGGCCATATTTATTTTTCAACGTTTGAGTAATTTAATTTGTGTTTTTCTAATACAAGGTACCTAAACTGAAGCCATCTGCCTCTGTGTCATTCATTGTGCATCATACGTGTTCTCCTCGGCTGAATCTAGTCTTCTGAGGTTACTAGCCTACCTCTAGCTATTTGCTACATTTTTATTTCATTAGTTACAGCCAAATATATGCTACATAATGTTGTCAATTTTACTTCCAAAGTGGTCTGCAAAATCCTCACAAAGATTGTCTGTTGGTGGTTGTGAGGAATTCTTAAAATGTACATTTGTTAAAAGATCGAAGGTGGAGAAAAGAAATTTAGAATTGTTTTTATTGTCTGTAATGAGTTTTGAGAAATGAGCAATTCTTGCCTGTTTGACGGTTTTATTGTAGGATTTGAGTTGTTCACGAAATATTTGATAATGTATTGTAAGTTTACTTTTTCTCCACCTTCTCTCAGCACTCCTGCATTTTCTTTTTGATTTTTTGACTTCCTCAGTTCTCCATGGGGGTGTAGGCTTAGTTTTTATGGTTTTTGTTAAAAGTGGAGCAACTGAGTTCAGCGTGGATTCCAGTTTCCTGTTAAAATTATCAACAATAAAATCACATGATGCAGGTAAAACATCAGCAGGAGTGCTCTGTAAAATCTCAATAAAATTTGCAGCCAATTCAGAAGTTAGGTAGCGTTTCCTCACCGTTCTCATCGAGGCTTCCTGATGATTAAGACTGGTGATGTTAAAAAACACGCAGTAATGGTCAGACACAGCCAGGTCGACAACAGAGGACACACTGGTGGACAGGCCATAGGTTATGACCAGGTCCAGGGTGTGTCCTCTGTTGTGAGTCGGCTGTGTGACATGTTGGGTAAAATCCATGCAGTTTAAAAGGTTTAAAAATTCTCTCGACAGTGGGTCGGAGGTATTGTCAATGTGTAGATTAAAATCACCAGTTATTAAAATTCTGTTGTAAGTGGTATGTACAATTGATAAAAGCTCTGAAAATTCACTGATAAAAACAGTGGAGTGATGGGGTGGTCTATAAACAGTTAAACAAAGAATAGGAGGACTGCTAAAAACAAAGGCAAGGTGTTCAAATGAGGAGTAGTTGTTAAAAGAGACCTCCTTTGTAGCTAATATGTTTTTAAAAATTGAAGCTGTGCCGCCTCCCTTTCTAACACCCCGTGTAGTAGATAAAAAATTAAAATTTGGTGGGGAGGCCTGGATGAGGGAAAATGCAGCGTCCATGCCAAGCCATGTCTCTGTTAAAAGAATACCATCAAGTTTATGATGTACAATAAGATCATTTAAAATAAAGGTTTTGTTTAAAAGAGAGCGCACGTTCAACACAGCCAAGTTAATGTCTGTGTTGAACGTGCGCTCACGACCACAACGTACCGGGTTGATAAAAACAAGATTGTCTCTGTTAAAACCAGTGGGTCTGTGGATCTGACGGGGAAAACGGGTGGTGACCAGGGGATGAATTGGTTGAGGATCTGGTGTGTGGGTGGCGCCAGATGTAGCTGGTTTTATGGAGGAATTATCTGGTGGGGGTGGCAATGATGACTGTGACCTGTGGGGGAAGCTGGAGAGGGGGGCAGTGCTGTGAGCGGCTGGCTCCACAGGTGGAGAAGAAGACTCCGGGCCCGAGCTGGGAGTGTGGGTGTGGCCAGAAAATAGTCACTCCCGTGGAGCCGACAGAACCGCGTGCTGAATGTTTGCAGCCAACACGCGGCCCCCGAGCCTGTTTGGGTGAAGTCCGTCGGGCCTATAGAAGGAGGGACGATTCCAGAAAAGATTAAAATTGTCGATAAAACCAATGTTAAGAGCTCTGCAGGTGTTCTGTAGCCAAGAGCTCAGATAGAGCAGCCTGCTGAAGCGCCATGCTCCTCGGGACAGCGTTGGAAGCGGGCTGCTAATAAAAATGGACTTCCCACAGTTTTTAAGGAAGGTGAACAGTTCATTAAAATCCTTTTTTAAAAGCTCAGAGCGCGGTTTGGAGCAATCATTGGATCCCACATGGACAATGACGCGAGTGATGGTGGATGGAACAGACTGTAGCAGAGCGGGGAGTTTATCCAGAATCACCAGGACTGTGGCTCCAGGGAAGCAATGTGTGGCTGCGTTGAAGAACCTAATGTTCCGGGATATTGAGTCTCCCACGATCAGTGTGGTTGGGGAGAAGAGGGGGCGAGGAGAAGAAGGTTGTGGGGACTCACGGTTGGGGGATGCAAGGTCCCCGCTGGGTGCCCGGGTAGACGGGTGAGGTGGTGAGGCTGTGGCCGCGGCATCAGACGAGGAACGGGGATTTCCTGCCGGCTCCGGACGAGGACGAGGAGGGCCCCCGGAGCGCCGGAGCACGGCCTCCCTCAGGATTTCCCGCCGGGCAGAGGAGGTCGTCGGCCGGGATGAGGTTGAGCGTCGCTGGGGCTCCTGGATGTCGCCAGCTGACGGTGGAGGGGCTGTGGTGTCGGCCGGCGCTGTTGTCGGGTGCAGAGCTGGTACCGCAGGTGACGGGACATCAGCCGGATGGACCGGATTTTCATCCGGTGACAAAGCCGCATAGCGGTTGGAGAGGCTCAGCGGAGGAGGAGGAGAGGCGGCCCCGCCTGAGTGCTTCTTGCGGCCGCGAATCACCACTTCAGACCAGGTTGGTTCGCGGTTCGGTGTGGAGCAGGAGGAGGGCCGTGGACAGGTGGAAGGATCCCACACGGCTGTATCCAGGAGGGCCGCGCTCAGTTCTGAGATCTTCCTGGACCGCCCGGCCGCCACCTCCATGACGCTGGAGAGCAGGGAGTCCTTCTTCTTCAAGTCCTCGGAGAGTCGTCTGACATCCTCCTCCAGGTCGGTGATTCTTTTGTTTGCTCGTGTGAGGAGTTTGTTTTCCTCACACGGCAGGGCTGGCATTGTGTAGCTGGGGAGAACAGAAAAAAGAGCTCCGGCAGCAAGGTGTGTGGTCCACAGCGTTTGATGTTCAGGAGAGGTAGATTGTATCCTTTAAGGACAGCCTGAGGTACAGGCACTTACCGGCGCGGGCCCAGTAAAGGGCCCGGTGAGATGAGAAGGTATCCGGTAAGCAATCCGGTAAGCTCGGCGGTAGAGGTGAGAATTTCTCAGCGTTTTCCCACGCTGTCAAACGCTGCTGCTTCCGCGTTCTGCTGCTTCCTGTTGTACAACCATAGTTGCCGCTCCTAGGCTGAGAGCAAATTCTCCCGTGATAGCCTCCTCAGTGTATGGAGTTTAGCTCTCAGCTCCAAGACGTGCTGAACCTAATTTTTACTGGGGCTTGGACCATCCTCCCAGTTTTCCTTAACCAGGTCCAAAACCCCTCGCGGTGTTTTGCCAAACAGCAGCTCAAAGGGGGAAAACCCTGTAGAGGCCTGGGGAACCTCACGCACTGCAAACAGCAGAGGATCAAGCCATCTATCCCAATTCCGAGCGTCCTCGTGAATGAACTTACGGATCATGGCCTTAAGCGTCCAGTTAAAATGCTCACATAAACCATCCGTCTGGGGATGATAAACGGAGGTCCTAACCGACGTAATGCCCAGCAATCCATAAAGTTCCCTCAGTGTTCGTGACATAAACTGGGTGCCCTGGTCCGTCAGAATCTCTTTCGGGATCCCGACGCGGGAGATGACCTGAAGCAGCGCCCGTGCCACACTCGTTGCCGAAATTGTGCGCAGCGGCACTGCCTCTGGATAACGTGTTGCATAATCCGTCAGGACTAGTACAAAGCGATATCCCCGTGCGCTCCGCTGAAATGGACCGATGAAGTCCATGGCTACCCGCTCAAATGGAACCTCCATTAATGGCAATGGCTGCAAAGGTGCTTTGGGCACAGCTGGGGGATTAACTAGCTGGCATTCGGGACAGGAGGCGCACCAGCGGCGCACCTCCCCCCAAAATGCCCGGCCAACAAAATCGGTCCATTATGCGAGCCAGTGTCTTGTCGCACCCCATGTGACCAGCCGGCCACCCGGATTACCTGGCCCACCTCCATCAGCGGGCACTCCTGCTTGAAGTGTCCGGGCTGGCCGCACCGCCAGCAACCCTGCCCAGGCGTTTGAGGGGCCCCTGTAGGGTCAGTTGGCGCGGGCGGTACGGTGTGCGAGCTCCGGGGAGAGAGAGGGCGAAAAGGAGAAGCATTAGTGTTAGTTACCAGCGCCACCAGCGCATCCAGCGTGGTGGTCTGCCGCTCGGCCTGGCTCCGGAGCAGGGTTGACATCTCGGACACCATCTGGGCGAGGGACGCCATCGTCCGCTCCATCGTGTCCCCGCGTTCCGCTGTCATGGTGCCCCACGTTGGGCGCCACTGTAGCAAGGCCCGCTGCTACTGGGTCACCAGACAGGACAGCAGACACCGGGTTTCGAGGAGAAATTCTTATTTTATTTTCAATCACACAGACGTGCACTCGGACTTAGCCACAGATCTGCCCACAGCACTTTCAGCTCTATCCTCGCAGCAGAGCTCCGCTCTGCGTCCTTCCTCTCCTGTCTCCAGGGCTCGCACACTACTGAAATACACAGAGAGTGATTAGACACACCTGTGCACCATCAGCTGTTCCAGCCGCGTCACCTGTGCACAATTCGCCCGCACTCCCTCTCTCCCCTGCAGACCATGCCCCAATCCTGCACCCTGCCACAACCTCATTTCTCTGAAGGTTCTTCATGTTTTTCAGTTTAAAAACATGGAGCTGCAGATTAACCTTATAAAGAGAATGTGAGTGAAGAAGAAACAGACGGGAAAAAGGACGCGTGAGAGAGGCTTTGTAGATTAACAAAATAAAATGCCATGTTTAAAGAAACTTCAGCAAATACTAACAGCTCTTTATTTGCACCGTGGAGACGGCAAGTTACCAACAGCAACAAATACTAACGATTTTAAGAAGGAACAGGGATTCAAACAAAATCAATGCAGAACTTTAAAAGAAAGTACACAACCACATTGTACCCTCTGCGTCAAGTTTATGGAGAAGCATAAATCCAGGTTGAACCTGCGACCCTTGTTGGGAGGGGATTAGGCTTATCAGCCACAGGAGGTGGTGGTTGGGCTTCTGTGGGTTCTCCTTCTGTGGGTCAGACAGGAGTGGACAGCTGCCCCCGGAGGACGACAACATGAACTTCATTTGTCACAAGTTACCAGACTTCTCCTCCGGGTGATTTTTCATGTGACTCAGGAAATCAATTCTGCGGCTAAAACCCTTGTTGCACGTCTTGCACAAATATAGCTTCTCAGCCGTGTGTGTGGTTATGTGGCGGTTAAGATGTGATGATTTAGTAAAGGTTTTTCCGCAGGTGTTGCACAGGTATGGCCTTTCGCCGGTGTGGGTCCTCGAGTGAACCACCAGGGTGGAACGTTCTGTGTAACTTTTTCCACATGTTTTGCAGATGTAGGGCTTCTCGCCCGTGTGGATCCTTGAGTGAATCACCAGGTTGGAACGTTCTGTGTAACTTTTTCCACATGTTTTGCAGATGTAGGGCTTCTCGCCCGTGTGGATCCTTGAGTGAATCACCAGTTTGGAATGTTCTCTGTAACTTTTTCCACATGTTTTGCAGATGTAGGGCTTCTCGCCCGTGTGCGTGGTTATGTGCCGGTTAAGAGCTGATAATTTAATAAAGGTTTTTCCACAGGTGTTGCACAGGTATGGCTTTTCGCCGGTGTGGATCCTCGAGTGAGCCACCAGTTTGGAACGTTCTCTGAAACTTTTTCCACATGTTTCGCAGCTGTAGGGCTTCTCATCAGTGTGCGTGATTATGTGGCGTTTAAGATCTGATGATTTAGTAAACGATTTTCCGCAGGTGTTGCACAGGTACGGCCTTTCGCCAGTGTGGATCTTCATGTGATCCATTAAATTACAACTTTTACTGAACTCTTTCCTACAAGTGCTGCAAGAAAACACCTTCTTCCCCGTGTGGGTCCTGGTCAGCTTTGATTTACAGTTGCTGTCTGACGGGACAGCAGCATTTTCGTGGTCACCGTGTCGTCTCATTGGCTCCGGATCTGCAGTTTTACTGGAGTCTGAGCGTAAACTTTCAGTTCCTTCCTCATCTTTGTTTTGAGCTTCAGGAGAAATGTGCAACAGTAGCTGGCCACAGTTTGGTCCTGGTTCACCATTTTCAACTTTCTCATGAGCGACATTGACCAATGAGACATCCACCTCTACGTCCTCGTGCTTCATCTCCTGACTGCTGGAGTCTTCCTCTAGTTCTGTAGTCTGTGGATGCCCTGGTTCCTCCTGGTCCGGGCTGCAGCTCCTCTCCAGGTTATCCAGGTGCTGGTCACTGAAAACCCCGTCCTCCTCCACCTTACAAACATTTTCTTGTGGATGTTCTGGAATTACAAAAAGACAGGATTTTAACAAGTCAAAAGTGTTTCCCACTGTTGATTGCTTGGTCGTATTTGTGAGGTTTAAAGTTTGTCCTGAATCTTCTGTCTTCCCCTTCAGCTATGTAGTATATTTGAAAACAAGTGCATTACTCTGTGTGACCACTAGGTGGCACTGTGACTGTAGGAAATCTAGCAGAAAATTGGAGTCTGGATCCAGAGATCTGAACTGTTTCTTGTCGCCAGCAGAATCAACGAAAAGTCTGATTCAGTGAAAAGAGCCACGTTCCTATATGTGACCGGGGACGAAGCAATTAAAGGTATATAACACTTTTGACTTTGATGAAGACGTAGATGACTATGATACATTGAAAGAACATTTCTGCCAACATTGTGAGCCAAGGAAAAATGTGCTGTATTTGAGGCTCCTGTTCTTTATTCAAGTGCAAGGAATATCAGAGACTGTTGATGCATATGTGACTGATTTAAAAAAGAAAGTGAAAGACTTTGAGTTTGAGCACCTCACTGACACTTATTGATGTAAATGTTCGCACATCCAAAGTGGAGAACAAGGTGGTTTGAGGAAAACCTACAGTATGACCCTCGCAGAACTGGTCAGTGCCAATAAGGCAGAATGAAACATTTTTTTTTGTAATCTTTATGTAATCTGAATTAGATGACATATATGACACACACTGGAATCAATCTCACTCTAATAAAGTAAGGTAGCTGTCTTCAATTTCATAATGACACCATAGTTAAACTGAAACAATAGTAGGTACAGTAGCCTATGCTGTACCAGGATCATTCTCCATAGGTGTTAATAGAGGGGTTAATCGTACCACAGAACACAGCACATACACCTACTACCTTTCCCCAGACAGTGCCAATTAATTTAATATCTCACCTCTGCATTTATAGCCAAGCCACTTGAGGGAGGACACAGGTCCCACACACTGGAGACACTTGTCCAAGGGGGAGACAGTTACACACACCAGGCTATGTTTCTGACACTGTTGGAATGTTTTTATTGTAACATTTATTGTTACCAGACAGTTTGAGCAGCAAGACATTTCAGAATCATGCGTTTATCTTAAAAGTATTAAGAAAAACAAACAACTTTCCATCAAATGTCTACATTACATTCAACTTACCCTCTCACTGTTGACAACTGTCTCCATTTCAGTTGGACTGCAGAACTGATTCTCCGTGTCCATCTAAGATAGAGAACAAGAGCAGGGGCCTCATGTACTAACAGTGTTGTGCATGAACGCGTTCAAATGAACGCGTTCATTGAACACGTTAATTTCTGTGAGAACGTTGAACTGAACGCAACATATTTACACATAAAGAACTTGAACGTGAACTTGTTCATTCTGCAGATCATGAACTGGAATTTGAACTGTTCAGATAATGTTCAGCTTCACAGTTTAGGTCCAATTATTACGGAATAATCCTTATTTCACCAGCGGGCGGCACATTTAAAAGGCTCGACGAGCCCGGTGCAGTCTTTACGAATGTAGGCTGATTTATGGTTCCGCGTTACACCAACGCAGAGCCTACGGCGTAGGGTACGCGGCGTGCGGACCGTATGTTCGCGTCGCCGCGTACCCTACGCCGTCGATTTAACGCGGACCATAAATCAGCCTTGACGGGTGAAGAGAGACGTTGCAGTCGCAGCGTCAGCGAGCCGTCAGATGATGATCCGCTTATCATTAACTGCGGGAATTTTACACATCGTCTCCCAAAGAGTCTGACGGTAGGAAACTAACCTTTCTGTGCAAATCATGTCCACCTGCGCTGAGAAAACAAGTCAGAGCGTCTGCCTCGTCAACTTCACATTTGAAACGTCATGTGGAGTTAAAGCATCCGCCCAGTGAGAAAATATCTGCGAGTCCTTAACAATCAAAAAAGTTCCCAGAAAGACCAAGAGGTCTGATCTCCCAGTAACAGGTAGACACATTGATAATGCACTACAATGTTGGAGATTTACAGCCTCTGAATAAAGTTGAAACGCCACTCGGACAATACATGATTGTATTCAGCAGGGGTCTCCAACCCTGTCCTGCATGTTTTACATGTTTTCTTGCATCATCACACCTGATTCTAATTAATGGCCGTCATCAGCTTGTCATCCAGGTCTGCACAAGTCTGTTAATGACAGTCATTTATATCAGGGTTCTGAGGGGAAACATCTAAAACATGCAGGACATTAGGGTCCTGAGGACCAGGGTTGGAGACCACTGGTATACAGTGAACAGTTTTAGGATAGGGGGGCTTTTCATTCGTACTTCTCACCTAAAAATATTGAAATGAACTGAATTTGAACTAGTTCAAAATGAAAATGGTGAACTATGAACGTGAACAGTTCATTTTTAAACTATGTGAACTGAACTTTGAACTAGTTCATGAGAAGTATGAACTTGCACAACACTGTGTACTAAGAGTGCGTGGATTTCAACGTGAAACCGTGCGTTGAATTTACACGAACGCAAAAATTCCGATGTACAAAACCCTGCGTACGCCCAAATCCATGCAGGTTTCTCTGTACATCCCAATCAGCGTGGATTTGAGCGCACATGCGGGAGCACAACACTCCGCCCTGTCTCTTCCCTCAAATAGTTTGAATATGATAATGAAGATAATTATCCATTAAAAACCGCTCATCCTAACAAGAAATGTACAAAAACAGACAAAACATATTAAAAAAAACATCGGCTCTGAGCTGGAATAAATAATTTATTTGGGGGCATTTCTTCCGATTTCAGCTGCATATTGGTAATGCTGTTCTTTGCTTTGCGTTGCGTTCCGTGAAGAGTTTTGGTTTTATAATGATCGTACGAGTTTGTGACTGCGGTCACGCCATCTCCGCTTCGGAGAGGCGCAGTCGCGCTATCTGCGCTTGGAAATCGATTGCCCGTCTACATCGCGTTGTACGGTAAAGCGTGTGGACGGCTTCAAAACGGTTATTATTATTATTTTCATGTCTTGAAATAGATAGCCTACATATGTCATTACTTTTTGTAGTTTTACTAAAGTCTAACAAAATGATAAAAAAAGCAAAACCAATCGCCCATTGAGAATCCCAGTCATTTAGGCAGATTTTAAATATTCATTAAAAAAACAAATCAAATTGTTTTCAGCAAACTGCAACGTATTCTTGTATCATGTCCCCATGTACCTCTGGCATCATTTTCAAGTTCTTTTACTGTAGCATTTTCTAATAATTACATGCTAAAATCATACCCAATACACAGGTATATAAACAGATTAAAAAAATTAATTACTATTAGTATTATATTGGGTATGAATTTAGCATGTAATTATTAGAAAATGCTGCAGTGAAAGAACTTGAAAATGATGTCAGAGGTACCTGAGGACTGAGTACATGATGAACAAGAATATGGTGCAGTTTCCTGAAAACAATTTGATTTGTTTTTTTAATGAATATTTAAAATCTGCCTATATAGAAATGAATGGGATTCTGAATGGGCCGTTGGCTTAGCTTTTTTTATCATTTTGTTAGACTTTAGTAAAACTACAAACAGTAATGACATATGTATCTATTTCAAGACATGAAAATAATAATACTAGCCGTTTTGAAGCCGTCAACACGCTTTACCGCACAACGCGATGTAGACGCGCAATTGATTTCCAAGCGTAGATAGCGCGACTGCGCCTCTCCGAAGCGGAGATGGCGTGACCGCAGTGGTTTGAATGTTTATGAGCAGCGTCAGTGCATCATTACACTCTGCTTTTCTTGTTTGAAATTTAAGAACCGACACCAGAACTTAAATTGGTGGATGAAAAACGGCTCCTCGTTCTGCTTTATTGTCATGCGTATTATATAGCCTACTGATGGATTAAGACCAATGCAGCCTATTGAGTCTTACACATAGTGGATGTCCGCGATCACCTCTCTCATAAGTATAACAATGTGAACAATATAAACTTATATTTAAAACATGAAGCATCACGATCTGATTCCTCTGCTGCAGAAATAAAGACAACTTGTGCCAACGGGATTATCGAGGTGTAAACGTGAGAAATAAAGAGCAAAGTTGCTGTAACTCGGAGTGTTGCATCCGCAGGAGGAGAGACCGGTCTAGATCCCGGTCCATCACCGGTTTTGCAAACTTGTACATTTTAGTACAAGCATTTATCTGTAAGCTTAGTTTCGTAAACTTCTACATGTGTGCAAACTCCGTTTTACAAGTCTGTGCATTCAGACACTTGCAAGCTCACTTTCATACAGCTAAATATTTAATAGCTACTACTATGTACAAGTTTACAAAACTACGGTTACAGATACAAACAAATATGATTTACAGAAACAAAACCCTGTTTTCAAGTACACCTTTTTGAATTATATATATATATATATATATATATATATATATATATATATATATATATATATATATATATATATATATATGTATGACATATACATGATATATTCCATATTATTTTGGTATTGCTTTACTATGGAGATAACGGAGCATATTTTAATAGTGTTGAACTTGGTCAGTGATTTGGCTGTTTTGGTCGTCCAATGTGACGTTACTGCAGGGCTCTACAGAGCGAGAATTTCACTTGCTCCTAAAAATGGAAATGTGCGAACTGGAAGAAAATTATTTACGAGCACAGTGTGTGAGTTAAAGATTAAGTGATAGGAAACAATTTGTGAAGTTGGGTGAGTCTGTGTCTACATGCTTGAGCATTGCTTGTGGGGTCCCACAGGGGTCAGTACTGGGTCCGAAATTGTTTATTTTGTATATAAATGATATGTGTGATGTATCTAATATCTTCAAAATGGTAGTTTTTGCAGATGACACAAATATATTTTGTTCTGGAAAAAACTTACAGGAGCTATTGGACAAGGTCACATCTGAATTATATAAGTTAAAAAGGTGGTTTGATAAAAATAAATTGACGTTAAATCTGGCTAAAACTAAACTAATGTTATTTAGTAATTATAAGATAGATAATCAGGTAAAAATACAGTTAGATGGTGTTGAAATTGAGAGAGTATCAGAAAACAAATTTCTTGGGGTAATAATTGATGATAAAATTAGCTGGAAATCTCATATAAAATATATACATAATAAATTATCTAGAAGTGTCTCAGTTTTAAATAAAGCTAAGCACTTATTAAATTATAACTCACTGCGCATGCTATACTGTTCCCTGGTTTTGCCATACTTGAACTACTGTACAGAGGTCTGGGGAAATACTTATAAATCATCACTGAATGTATTAACTATACTCCAAAAACGAGCTATAAGAATAATACATAATTCTGGATATAGAGATCATACTAATAGATTATTTTCAAATTCATATCTTTTAAAATTTAAAGATATTATTGAATATAAAACTGCCTTGATAATGTATAAAGCAAGACATAATCAACTCCCTAGGAATATTCAGGGGATGTTATTTTATAGAGAAGGGGGTATAATTTAAGGGGGGAATTAAATCTAAAAACCAGAGTGGCTCGGACAACACTTAAAACCTTCTCTATTTCAGTATGCGGAGTCAAGCTATGGAACAGTATAGATGTAGAACTCAAGCAATGCTCAAGTATGAACCAGTTCAAAAAAAGATATAAAGAATGCATTATTATGAGATATAGACAGGAAGAGTTACATTAAAAAAATAGCGTGTTAGATAATTTAATTTGTATGATGTATGTATGTTGACCAGTATATGATATATGCCAAAGGAAGGCTCTATTTAAATGTATAATATATAAAGTATAATGTATTGCTCCATGGTGTATATTGAGTATTATAATGTATGGAGAATATGAATATGTGTATGTATGTATGTATGTATGTATGTATGTATGTATGTATGTATGTATGTATGTATGTATGTATGTATGTATGTATACGGCTTAATTTAGGGTGGCAAATTATATTTTGTGTTGTAAATAACCGGGGCAGGGCTAAATAAGTTTTTTAACTTCTCCCTGCTCCATTTCGAGCATGCAAAAAAAGGAAAAAAAAAAAAAAAAAAGCCAGTGAGGCATGTTTTTGTTTATGATTGTTATGATTTGTATTATACTGTATTTATCATGATTATTATTTAACTATTGTTCTTTGGTTTAAATATATATTTTTTAGCATGTTCGAAATAAAGTTTTTCATTCATTCATTCATTCATAAGATTAAAACCTACAGTAATGTTTTTTGCACCCCGCTGCTATTCATTCAGAAAATAGTATTTCATAGTCAGATAATGTACAATGTTTATTAAAAGTATCAATATATACCTGTTCCAAATCTTCAATTGTGGAGGAAGACTTTGTAACACCAGAATCTTCTGGAGGCATTTCCTCAGTAGAAACCTGCAAAACAGAAAAATATAGATATTTTCATAAATGTCTTGATGGCAGGTTGTTCTCTGTGTAACATTATGCAAAAGGTTTCATGGCTGTGTTTCTGAGTGCTTTGAGGGAAAGAAATCCACTCAAAATGTTTCTTAATTAGTCAACAAGGAAAATTATTACAGTCTATCGACTTTGAAACCTAGAATCTTCCAAAAATAATGTTTGTGTGCGTGGTTATGTGCCGTTTAAGATCTGATGATTCAGTAAAGGTTTTTCCGCAGGTGTTGCACAGGTACGGCCTTTCACCAGTGTGGATCTTCATGTGATCCATTAAATTACTACTTTTACTGAACTCTTTCCTGCAAGTGCTGCAAGAAAACACCTTCTTCCCCGTGTGGGTCCTGGTCAGCTTTGATTTACAGTTGCTGTCTGACGGGACAGCAGCATCTTCGTGGTCACCGTGTTGTCTCATTGGCTCCGGATCTGCAGTTTTACTGGAGTCTGAGCGTAAACTTTCAGTTCCTTCCTCATCTTTGTTTTGAGCTTCAGGAGAAGTGTGCAACAGCAGCTGGACACAGTTTGGTCCTGGTTCACCATTTTCAACTTTCACATCAGCGACATTGACCAATGAGACATCCACCTCTACGTCCTCGTGCTTCATCTCCTGACCGCTGGAGTCTTCCTCCAGTTCTGTAGTCTGTGGATGCCCTGATTCCTCCTGGTCCGGGCTGCAGCTCCTCTCCAGGTTATCCAGGTGCTGGTCACTGAAAACCCCGTCCTCCTCCACCTTACAAACATTTTCTTGTGGGAGTTCTGGAATTACAAAAATGGACAAAAAGATAGGATTTTAACAAGTCAAAAGTGCTTCCCAGTGTTGATTGTTTGGTTGTATTTGTGTGGTTTAAAGTTTGTCCTGAACCTTCGGTCTTCCCCTTCATCTATGTAGTATATTTGAAAACAAGTGCATTACTCTGTGTGACCATTAGGCGGCACTGTGACTGTACTCTTGTGTTACTGCGTTGGTATCGAGACAGTTGAAGAATAAAGTTTTTGTTCTAGAAATGGTTTCTTCCGCATCATATATAACATGGTGTCAGAGTGAAAACTTGAAGTAAAACAAAGATACAAAGACAAAATGGAGCAGATGAAACCTCCATCCTCATTAAGCCTAGAAGGAAATCTAGCAGAAAATTGGAGAGTTTGGATCGAGAGATTCAAACCATTTCTTGTCGCCAGCGGAATCAACGAAAAGTCTGATTCAGTGAAAAGAACCACGTTCCTACATGTGGCCGGGGACGAAGCAATTCAGGTATATAACACTTTTGACTTCAATGAAGACGCAGATGACTATGATACACTGAAAGATCTTTTCCGCCAACATTGTGAGCCAAGGAAAAATGTGACACATTTAAGGCACCTGTTCTTTATTCGAGTGCAAGGATAATCAGAGACTGTTGATGCATATGTGACTGATTTAAAAAAAGAAAGTGAAAGACTGCGAGTTTGAACACCTCACCGACTCACTGACACGAGATAGAATCGTGTGTGGAATCACAGATGACCAAGTGAGAGGACGACTACTGAGAGAACCGAACCTCACGCTAAATAAAGCAATAGACATTTGCAGAGCCAGTGGGTTGAGTCGGAGTCAGCTAAAAAGTCAACATGAAGAGGTTGAAATTCCTGTCAATAAAGTCACTAAGATAAAACAACATGACAAACAGAAAGACAGTGGTGCCACAGCACAGAATGTTTTCAATTCAATTCAATTTTATTTATATAGCGTCTAATACAACAGAGTTGTCTCTAGACGCTTTCCAGAGACCCATACCCAGAACATGACCCCTGAGCAGTTATTACATAAACAATGGCAGGTAAAAACTCCCCTAGTGGGAGAAAAACCTTAAGCCAAACAGTGGCAAGGAAAAACTCCCCTTTAGGAGGGAAGAAACCTTGAGCAGGACCTGGATCATAAGGGGGGACCCTCCTGCCGAGGGCCAGACTGGTGGGTCAGGGACGGCAACAGCACAGAATGTAAAGATGAGAACTCAAGGAAACTGCACATGATGCAGCTACAGGCATGAGCCAAGGAAGTGCCTCTGCCTACAGTGTGCAAAGCCTGCCGCGGGAAAAATCACTATGCCAAAATGTGCAACTCACACAAGCACACAAGTAATCATAAAGTGCAACATATAAACAAGGCCGAGGCAGATGATCAGGACTTCTTTGTTGGCACAATCCAAGCAGAAAAACAAGTCTCACAAATCGATGCAGTGGATGCAAAGAAAGAAAAGTGGCGTGAAGATCTGATTGTCAACACGAAAGTCTTGAAAGTCAGGCTGGACACTGGGGCTGATTGCAACGTAATTTCTATGAAAGATCTCAGAAAGTTGAGACTGGATAAAAAGGTGAGCAATTCTCACTCCAAGCTTGTTGCTTATGCAGGACACCACATTCCAGCCAAAGGTAATGTCATGTTGACATGTTAGTACAAAGATAAAAAGTATGACATGGAGTTTGAGGTCATAAAGAACAATGCACGTCAGCCGTCTGTCGGGCCCCCTACTATTCACTAGCCAGGGACAACTTGGAAAGGGCCCTGTGTGGGAGAATTCTGATGCATTGTGGGTGCAGCTGATGGTGATGACGATGATGATGATGATGATGACGATAATGATGATGATGATGATGATGATGATGATGGTGATGATGATGATGATGATGATGGTGATGCCTCTCAGTAATGCATGGCAGATGACGAAGCTGGTCACTGATGGAGCTGTCCATGGTGCTGATGGATGACTAGTACTACTACTACAGTACAGTACAGGACAGAGCTAGTACTACTACTACTACAGTACAGGACAGAGCTAGTACTACTACTACAGTACAGGACAGAGCTAGTACTACTACTACAGTACAGGACAGAGCCCGCTTTCCTCACCTTTTCCAGTCTGTTCCTTTCTACTGCTGTGATGCTGCTGCTCCAGCAGACCACAACATAAAAGATAAAAGTACCAGTTGTAGTACCAGTAGTACCAGTTATAGTACCAGTAGTACCAGTTATAGTTCCAGTAGAACCAGTTGTAGTACCAGTAGTACCAGTTATAGTACCAATTGTAGTACCAGTTATAGTACTAGTAGTACCAGTTGAAGTACCAGTTATCGTACCAGTTACAGTACTAGTCATAGTACCAGTCACAGTACCAGTATAAGTACCAGTTGTTGTACCAGTTATAGTTCGAGTTGTAATACCAGCTGTAGCACAAGTAGTACCAGTTGTAGTACCTGTAGTACCACTTATAGCCCTTTTGCACTAGTATCACCTCAGCTCGGTTCTACCCGTTTTGCGCTTTTGCATTAGGGCTGAGACGGGTAAAGCCGCTCCAAGTCGATACTTTTTTCTGTAACCATTCGAACGAGGTTCTGAGCGGGCTGAGCCGGGACTATTTCTGAGGCCACCACCCTCCTCGCCACCGATTGGTCGGGGGGCGGGGCCGTCACCACCCTCCTCGCCACTGATTGGTCGGGGGCGGGGCCGTCAAACATTTGAATCAGGAAGCGGGAGTCAGTGTGAGAGCGACCCGCGGCTCGCGGTGATTTTATTATAAAGCGCAAAACGCCTGTTTGGTGATCCAACTCTGAGGTGCAGATGTTCATAAACCTGGTGACTGACGAGAGAATTAAAAAAGGGATGTAGACGGCCTGTTTTTTTCTCAGCCGCTCGCGGCTCCAGCTGATTTCTGATCAGCGCCGACATGAACAAAGCGGTTGCGCAATCGAGTACGTCACAGCAGCTTCACCCCAACCTGCCCACTTCTCCCCTCGCAGTCGAAAAACAAACGAGTAGAGGCGGGTAGAGCCGTGACGAGCCGAGTCGGGCTCAGTAAGTCCTAGTGCAAAAGCGCCATTATAGTTCCAGTAGTACCATTTGTAGTGCTATTATGGTCCTTTTGCACTAGTATCTACTCAGCTCGCTTCTACCCGCCACGGCCCCGTCTTGCGCTTTTCCACTACGGGCTGAGGCGGGTTGAGTAGTGCCAAGCAGATACTATTTCTGTAACCATTCTGGCCAGGTTCTAACCGGGCTGAGCCGGGACTATTTCCGACGTCATCACATTACAGGCAGCTGATTGGTCGGGGGGCGGGGCCGTCAGATGTTTGAATCAGGAAGCGGGAGTCAGCGCGAGGCGACTCGTGGCTCGCAGCGATTTTATTATACAGCACAAACGTCTGTTTGGTGATCCAACTCTGAGGTGCAGATGTTCATAAACCTGGGGGCTGACGAGAGAATTAAAAAAGGGATATAGACGGGCTGTTTTCTTCTCAGCCGCTCGCGGCTCCAGCTGATTTTTCATTGCGCAATTGAGTACGTCACAGCAGCTTCACCCCAACCCCCCCACTTCTCACCTGGATGTGGAAAAACAAACGGGGACAAAACGGGTGGAGCCGCGACGAGCCGTGCCGAGCTGAGGAGGTACTAGTGCAAAAGCGCCATTATAGTACCAGTGGTAGTACCACTACTACAATTACTGCATATGAAGTCCTCTATGAACTAGGGCTGAACGATATACGGTTATCGTGTCTATATCGAGATATGAATATTCAAGACATTAATAACAGAAAAGCAACGATATAAACGATATATTTCCGCTCGCCCTGCTTGTACAGCTCGAGCAGTCTCCATAAACATTACTTTTAAGATTGCCCTTGAACGCACCACTACGGCCAGCCAACCACAAAGCTTATTTCATGCTTGCTGTTGATCGACAGCTGAAGCCAACCAATGACAAACATAGGAGGGTGGGAGGGAGACGTGACTGAGACGCACACAGCCACACACACAGGAGAGCGGAGAAGAGCGGAGAAATCGAAACGGAAGAAAAGAGACATGAGTGCGGAGGATAATGCGGCCGGTGGCAGTGCAGAATCTAATTTTGTGCAAAAACATAAATCATCCTCCATTATTTGGAGGTATTTTGGATTTAGAAAGGATGATGTCGACCACTGACCGAGGTGTTGTGCAAGTCGTGCTTGGTGAAAATTGCGACGTGTATTTCGCAGCCATCCGTTTTTTGTTTTGAAATTACAAAATAAAAATAGAGAAATAAACCAAAGTAATCCGTTACCCATCTTTTGTTTTGATAATAAAAAACGGAAAACGGATCGTTATCCGGTCCGTGTATCTTTTGGTCATTGGATTTTTCCGTCATGAGTGGGAATCAAAAACAAAAAACGATTGGTTTATTTGATTTTCCTTTTAAAACAAAAAACAAATATTGAATTACACTGCATTTTTTCTTTTTCTGTGTTAATATGATTTAACAAAGATTCAAAATACGCTTTTATTTTCGTTTTCTATTTCATATAAGAAAAATGAAATTACTAGTCAACAGGAAGGAAAAAACGAACCAAAAACAACCGTTTATTCATATTCGTGCACCGGAAGCTGGCATTTACAACCGAGTGAACTTAGTTCTGGATATTTGACAGGCATTCCTGTGACAATTCTCTCCAGGGGAAGTTTGATTTTAATATTTAATTGGTCGGTTTACGTGACTCGGAAATGGCTCTGTACGCGGCAGTTCGGGTAACCATGGTTACCATGGCGGCGCTGAAACAACAGATTATTTATATTATATATATATATTATATATTATATATATATATATATATATATATATATATATATATATATATATATATATATATATATATATATTATAATTAGGATTATTTTTTAAAGATTGATTAAGGACTTGTTCCACAGCGGTTTGACGCACAATGACATTTCCCGCACGTTGCAGCAGATGAGTCTCCTGCAATGCTCAGAAATGAGCGTCAGAAGATTCTGTGCTCGGCATGATCTGAGGAGAAAAAGACGCAGAGCTGGAGAGCGCTTTGATTCATCATGGCCGAATGACCGGCTATCTGTGTCACTGGGGGTGCATGCTGGAGAAGGTCGGGTTGGAAGTATTAATTTAGTCCCACGCGTTTAGTATCCACGTGATTACCATTATATGTATAAATTGCACTGCAGCACAAACTTTACCTGACGCCGGAATTCATGGCTGATGGAGCTCTCTCAGGGTTCTTCCAACCCGACCTTCTCCAGCATGCACCCCCAGTGAACAAAGATAGCCGGTATTGCGGCTTTCCTTAAAGAGCCGCTTGAGAGTTTATTGTTAGGTCCTGTATATTTGCATGACGCGCTGCTGACAGAGAAGCACGCTGAGTCCGAGAGAAGTTTTATGGCGTTTAATGACAAAACTCAGCCACAACGGCCTTCCGACATGCTTAATGGGTTTTAAACGTGTACACTGCAAACGTGATCGGGGTGATCAGTGATCAAAGCGGTCAACAAAAATTAGGCTACGGCTCCCTAAAAGCCTGTCCTAACTGCATGCGAGCGTCCGACCGTCGCGTCACACTGCGTGGCATCGGACCCGCTCTGTCCTGAAACACTGAACGCGTCATCGGCCCCACATTCTACCACGTTCTTTTGATTGACAGCTGAGACTCGCCTTTTAAAAGGCTGATTTATGGTACCGCGTTACACCAACGCAGACCTTACGGCGTAGGTTACGCGGCCCAGTCACCGAACGGTGCGCGTCGCCGCGTACCCTACGCCGTCGATTTTACGCGGAACCATAAATCAGCCTTTATTCACTCCTGAATTATGCGCTCCTGAAAGAAACTCCTAAAATTACTCCTGAAAGAGTAAAGGGACAAGTAAAAAAATGGTGATTACTTGTAATCTTCCTAAGTTTGTACTTTCTAAACAGAAAACAAGCTTATTATTCGGTGGAATAAGTGGGGAAAAAACCGAACGGTGACGCAATGAAACAGCGAACAGCGTGAGTGACCGGCGTGTGGTGTTAAAGCAGCAAACATGTCAGCATGTCAGATCATTACTGGGATGTGGGGAAAAAGCAGAGGACACGAGAAATCCGGCAGGATCCGGCACAAATTAAGCCCTAAGATAAGATTCTTATTATATCTTATTATCTTATCAAACCTTCCAGCCTGGCGATCTCCCTCCAGCAGCTGACACTTTATTGAGGTTCTTGTATTGGAATGACTGTTTCCTACAGCGCTTTCAACTTTTTTTTCAACTTTCAACCGGCTTTCAAAGCGACCGACGGGAAGAAAATAGAAGCAGGGCGTGCGACAAAAGTCCAGCTCAAAACGACGCTGCGTCGCTCGCAACCAGTGTAGACAGTGCAATAAAAATAAAGCAATGGAACTGTTTTTGACGCTGACTCTCGCTCGCGTCGCATGCAGTGTGTATATTTACAATATACTGTGGACATCTGAATAAAAACCTCATAAATAGATTGAATCAAAGCGCTCTCCAGCTCTGCGTCTTTTTCTCCTCAGATCATGCCGAGCTCAGAATCTTCTGACGCTCATTTCTGAGTATTGCAGGAGACACATCTGCTGCAACGTGCAGGAAATGTCATTGTGCGTCAAACCGCTGTGGAACAAGTCCTTAATCAATCTTTAAAAAATAATCATTAATCTGTTGTTTCAGCGCCGCCATGGTAACCATGGTTACCCGAACTGCCGCATACAGAGCCATTTCCGAGTCACGTAAACCCGACCAATTAAATATTAAAATCAAACTTCCCCTGGAGAGAATTGTCACAGGAATGCCTGTCAAATATCCAGAACTAAGTTCACTCGGTTGTAAATGCCAGCTTCCGGTGCACGAATATGAATAAACGGTTGTTTTTGGTTCGTTTTTTCCTTCCTGTTGACTAGTAATTTCATTTTTCTTATATGAAATAGAAAACGAAAATAAAAGCGTATTTTGAATCTTTGTTAAGTCATATTAACACAGAAAAAGAAAAAATGCAGTGTAATTCAATATTTGTTTTTTGTTTTAAAAGGAAAATCAAATAAACCAATCGTTTTTTGTTTTTTGATTCCCACTCATGACGGAAAAATCCAATGACCAAAAGATACACGGACCATCCATTATCCGTTATCCGATTTCATTGATGTGTTTGAAAATCGAAATTGGGAATTAAAACAGGTCCGTGTATCTTTTGGTCATTGGATTTTTCCATCATGAGTGGGAATCAAAAAACAAAAAACGATTGGTTTATTTGATTTTCCTTTTAAAACAAAAAACAAATATTGAATTACACTGCATTTTTTCTTTTTCTGTGTTAATATGATTTAACAAAGATTCAAAATACGCTTTTATTTTCGTTTTCTATTTCATATAAGAAAAATGAAATTACTAGTCAACAGGAACGAAAAAACGAACCAAAAACAACCGTTTATTCATATTCAGTGCAGTGTTTGGCGGGTGTGCTTGTGAGAACTGGGGTCCCTGGAGGTCCTGGAGAGCCAGTGTCCCCGTAGCGCGAGGTGTCCCCGGCGAGCTGCAGTGTTTGGCGGGCTGTCTGTGAGTGTCCTGGGGTCCCTGGAGGTCCTGGAGAGCACAAGTCCCCGTACCGGGAGCTGTCCCCGGTCCTGGCCGGGATCAGTGCAGTGTTTGGCCGGTGTGCTTGTGAGAACTGGGGTCCGTGGAGGTCCAGGAGGCAAAGGGAACGCCCAAGTAGCCTACCCCCCGTACCGGGACGTGGTCCCGGTCTTGGCCGGGTGCAGTGCAGCGTTTGGCGGGCTGGGTGTGAGTGTCTGGGGTCTCTGGGTGCCTGGGTCCTGGTCCCGGGACTCGTGGGTCCCTGGGTCGGGTCCCGGGACTCGTGGGTCCCTGGGTCGGGTCCCGGGACTCGTGGGTCCCTGGGTCGGGTCCCGGGACTCGTGGGTCCCTGGGTCCTGGCCACTTTCGCCCGATTTTCAGACACTTTGGCCGGCTTTCGGCTTCCTTCGGGCCCGGGGGGTTCGCAGCGCCTCCCTCTCGGTAGCGAGACCGAGTCGACCCGTCCGCCCCAGGTGTCCCCCCCACGGAGCCCCGCCGCCGCCGGGCAGGCCGACCTCCGATCCACCAGCAACGGGACTCGGGTCTCGGCATCCCCGTGCGGGGAGACCTCGGGAGCGGCCGGAACCTCGCCCCGCCTCGACGCACCGTTTTCTGGGCGGGCGGGATGGGTCTGCTCGGGCTGGGGGTGACCGGCAATCCAGGCCCCGGTTCAGCTGGATGCGGCGTGGTAGGGTTTGAAAAACATTGTTTTTCCCGGAGGACTAACACCACCGCCAGAGCGGCAGCCGACGTCGGAGGTCGGCCTGCCCGGCCGCGGCGGGGCTCCGTGGGGGGACACCTGGGGCGGACGGGTCGACTCGGTCTCGCTACCGGGAGGGAGGCGCTGCAAACCCCCCGGTGGTCGGGGGGAGCAGCGCCGCAGAGGCGGGCCCGAAGGAAGCCGAAAGCCGGCCAAAGTGTCTGAAAATCGGGCGAAAGTGGCCAGGACCCAGGGACCCACGAGTCCCCGGACCCGACCCAGGGACCCACGGGTCCCGGGACCCGACCCAGGGACCCACGAGTCCCGGGACCCGACCCAGGGACCCACGAGTCCCGGGACCCGACCCAGGGACCTACGAGTCCCGGGACCCGACCCAGGGACCCACGAGTCCCGGGACCCGACCCAGGGACCCACGAGTCCCGGGACCAGGACCCAGGCACCCAGAGACCCCAGACACTCACACCCAGCCCGCCAAACGCTGCACTGCACCCGGCCAAGACCGGGACCACGTCCCGGTACGGGGGGTAGGCTACTTGGGCGTTCCCTTTGCCTCCTGGACCTCCACGGACCCCAGTTCTCACAAGCACACCGGCCAAACACTGCACTGATCCCGGCCAGGACCGGGGACAGCTCCCGGTACGGGGACTTGTGCTCTCCAGGACCTCCAGGGACCCCAGGACACTCACAGACAGCCCGCCAAACACTGCACCTCGCCGGGGACACCTCGCGCTACGGGGACATTGGCTCTCCAGGACCTCCAGGGACCCCAGTTCTCACAAGCACACCCGCCAAACACTGCACTGAATATGAATAAACGGTTGTTTTTGGTTCGTTTTTTCGTTCCTGTTGACTAGTAATTTCATTTTTCTTATATGAAATAGAAAACGAAAATTAAGCGTATTTTGAATCTTTGTTAAATCATATTAACACAGAAAAAGAAAAAATGCAGTGTAATTCAATATTTGTTTTTTGTTTTAAAAGGAAAATCAAATAAACCAATCGTTTTTTGTTTTTTGATTCCCACTCATGATGGAAAAATCCAATGACCAAAAGATACACGGACCAAAACAGGTCAGTGTATCTTTTGGTCATTGGATTTTTCCGTCATGAGTGGGAATCAAAAAACAAAAAACGATTGGTTTATTTGATTTTCCTTTTAAAACAAAAAACAAATATTGAATTACACTGCATTTTTTCTTTTTTTGTGTTAATATGATTTAACAAAGATTCAAAATACGCTTTTATTTTCGTTTTCTATAGACCCCTTTCCGTGTTTGTAAACAAGTATGACGTAGGCATGCTGCGCGCGCATTGTTGCGGCAAAAAGACGGAGATCATGTCGGTTTACACCAGCCAATTGACGGAAAAAGATCGAGGAAATTACCTTTTTAAACTAACTTTGGCGGATGGAAAGCAACTTCCTGATCCTTACGGGATTACAGAGTGGGAGGAAGATATCACCAAGTGGCCCGATGTCCAATGGCCGGATATTCATCTTTATTTGATCGAGAAACCTAGTGTTTACACTCAGGAGAAGCTGCGAGCCTACAAGTCGTTGGAAGCGTACAATTATGTTATGTGTGGCCATGTACAAAGCATACAACACCATGACATCGATCCGGAGTTCTGTGTTTTAAGGTCCAAAGTTTTGCCAAGCCAAAGACAAGGACACAAAACAGAATTGTATGACGCTTGGGTCATCGTGAACAGAAAGGAGAACTACATCCTCACAGCCAATTGTACTTGCATGGCAGGGTGAGTAACTTAGCTACTACTGTATATCTGCTACTATGTTATTATGTCCAGAGATGGCAAAAGTACCCAGATTACTTACTTGAGCAGAAATAAAATATCTATGTAAAAAATGACAGTTTAACAGAGTATTTGTACTTCGTAACTTGTCATCTCTGATTATGTCCTGTCTGCTATTGTCCTGTTGCTTGTTGTTCATGGTAATTTTCCCTGGTCAGCTGAGTTTTAAAATGTAAAGTGTCATCTATTCCATCATCTATTCTATCTTTTTTTACATTTCAGACTAGCTTCATGTTGCAGCCATGCAGCAGCAATTTTATTTAAAGTTGAGCTCTGTGTCAGGATGGGGAGAACAGAAAGGCCTGCAGTTACAGAGGAAGCATGTTCATGGATACCTCCGAGCAGGAAAGAAGTAGAGCCAGCACCTCTTACCGACATCAGCTTCCACAATCCAAAGAGGCTAGGCAGGCCTCCAAAAGCTTCCAAATGTGCAAGGAGGGACAGTGTCAGACCTAAAGGTAATAATAGTTAAACAGAGGCTAGGTTTCCTTTTGTTGCTGTGCATTTGATTCATCTGAAAAATGTTTTACTGCATCTTCGATTATATATATATATACAGACTACAACACTACACACAGAGGTGAAAAGTGTGAAGATGTAGTTAGTGTAAGCTACAATGACATTACTTTACAATACAGAGATGAAAAGTATGAAGATTAAGTTAGTGTAAGTTAAACAATGATTAATTTCAATATACCAGTAGACTATTTGATTGATCGTAAATATTCAGAATCCACATAATAATTTCTTTTTTTTGTCCTGTCGCCAGCACTGACAGATGATGACATCCGTGAGCTGAAAGTTATTGCCCCAAATGCTGCGGTGCTCACAAGCTTTGAGGACAGTGACACAGACACTGCATCCGAGGACACCGATGATGAGGAACAACAGGGAATGCCCGAGCCCTTGACTTCTTTATTCAGCAGTGCAAACACAGCACTATCACCACAAGAAACACTGGTGAAAAGTGAGGATGTGTTTCTTGAACTAAAAACCAAAGTAAAAGTTCATGAATGTCAAAAGCTGGAGTCAGTTACCCGGCAACAATCGAAGTCTACCAACTGGCAGGCGCATAGGGCTGGTCGGATCACCAGTACAAAGTTTTATCATGTGACCACTACTGACAAAATAAGCACAAATTGCTTACTGAACATTATGCAATACAACCAAACACAATTAAACATTCCATCTGTTGTATGGGGTCAACAAATGGAAGAATCAGCAAGAAAAGCATACACTGACTACATGGAAAAGGCCCATGATGACTTCAAGGTAAGCCCCAGTGGTTTAGTGGTGCAGCCCTCAGAACCACATCTGGGATCATCCCCAGATGGGATAATAACATGTGCATGCTGTGGCAGAGGGGTGTTAGAGATCAAATGCCCCTACAAATACAGAGAAGCTCTACAGGGGTGTGAGGAAGACGCACAGTTTTGTCTGGACAAGACAGACAAGCTGAAACCCTCACACCAATATTATTATCAAGTCCAGCTTCACATTCACGTGTGTGATGTCAGCTACTGTGACTTTGTAGTGTGGACAAAAAAGGAGTTTGTTCTGCAGCGTATCTCAAGAGATGAAGACTTCCTGCAGCAGTCTTTGCCAAAAGCAGAACACGTCTTTGTCACATGTGTGTTGCCAGAGCTACTGACAAGACGACACGATCCGGCCATGGAGAAGGGGAGAGCCTGCAAGTCCTGCAGGAGGCCCGATTTTGGCAAAACTGTCAACTGTGAAAAATGCAAGAGCCACTTTCATTACAGCTGTGCACAGATCAGGCGGAAGCCTGCAAAGTGGTTGTGCCAGGGATGTCGTGCGAGGAGGTGCTCCAGTGGTTCACAGGGTTAGACTACAATTTGGATTTTTTCTTCTTTCTGTCCTGATCACACTGCAGTTAACTTAGTTAACTATCATTCTAGCCCCCTCTTTAACATTCATGCTGCCTCACTCTGCTGCACCTTTTTGTATTTCTTTTGTACAATTTTAATTTTTTATCTTGTATTTTTTGCATAATTCTTGTCTGTAGAAATTGTAAATAGGTCATACTTATTCTCACTACCTCAAACTTCTGCAACTTAAAATGTTTATAATTTTTGTACATAGAAATTCCACATTTGTCTATTGTTCATTTGTTTAAAAATAAAGCTGATTCTGATAGTTTTTTTTTTCAACGGTCTCAATTTCATACTGTAAATGTTCATCACCTGTTTCGGACACTGTCAGCAGCTGTCACAGCTCAAGTTTGTAAATTAATTAATTATTTACAGAAACCTATTCCCACTAATATGATAAAAAGAAAAACATTAAAAGGCATATAATGCAAAATACTGTTTTTTAAAACTTAGTTCATTATTTTTAGGTAAATTCATTATTTTTATTTAAGGGTTTGTGGGGATTAATATAATCTATAATATACCTGAGTTTGATATACAACACATATAGTGAATATATGTATATTTGTGCAGCATATTTACAGCTGTGGAAGTTGGATGTTTGTAGCTTGAAAAAGAGAAAATAATCAATACATTTACACAATCAGTGAGAAAAAACAAACAACTCCGGTAGTTTATTAGCAAAACTTTAATAGTCAAAGTAAATTAATGGCTGATATTCCAAGTCATAGTCACAGCTCCAAATCACTGATGAGAAAATAAAAAAAATGTCATAGACTTGATGTTATTATTCAGAACCCTTATTTCTTAGATTTCTTCGGAACAACACTTTTGCTAAGGTTTGTGAGACTAGCACACACAATAACAATATCATCTAGAAGGTCAGCCTGTGACAGTGGAATTCTTGTCTGCAAAATTCTGAAGTTCTTCCATCTCCCTATAACACGTTCGACATGTATCCTGACACGTGACAGTTGTCTTGATGTGTCGACCTCCTGTGCAGAAAGTTGCCGTTTGCCTTTGGTGAAAGCTGGAATGCGAAGGGTGGCACCATGAGCTGCAAGTTCTTCGGCGATAAGAAATCCCCTATCTGCCAAAATCTCATCATTAAATTCCAAAAGATCATAAAACCCTGATTCTTTTGTTATCCTCTTGTCAGAAACCCGCCCACCCCAACCCTTTGAGAGAAATGAAATAGCCCCAGCTGGAGTGATGCCAATCAAATATTTCAAGGTGTTATTGTGTTTATAGTTTGACCACGACTGGGACCTGGAGGTCATATGACTGGGTCTATTAATGAAAATCTCGGTGCAATCGATTATACAGCGGCATTTCTTAAATTTTCGCTTGAACATTTTAGGCATATTTCTTAGTGTAGCTTCCTTGCTTGGCCATTTAATAAGTGGCTTGAGTATTATGGCCAGAGCTGGTATCCAGCTGCGACAAATTTTAGACAAGGTAGCTGTCGAGATCTTAAACCTATAGGCTAAATCAGTGTTAGTTAGGCCCAACCTTAATTTCATTAACACTATCAAAAGATGATCCTGAAGAGAGAGCTTCTTGCTGAATATTTTTACACTTCCTGCAATTTTGGTGCACAACCAGTCAAAGAGCACAGATGTTATTCCAGTGATAAACAACAGTTGTACCATGTTGCACTTAATATTTGAGTATGAAAATGTAGACTTCTTCAGCTCCTCTTTAAGTCTCTCATTTTCATCTTGCAGCTGTTGATACTTTTCCTGCAGGTTGACGTGGTCACTCTTCAGCTCGGTGTACCTCAGGTTCAGGTCATTGTATTCTGTCCTCGTGACTGGGATGTCCTCTTCAGCTTTAGCAGAAAAGAGAACAGTTGAGAATTGAAGACGAGATGGATGGATGGATGGATGGATGGATGGATGGATGGATGGATGGATGGATGGATGGAGAGGTGTATAGAGAACATAAGAGAGGCATTGGAATCAGTAGAGGACAGTTGTGAATAGGAGAGGAGAAAAGGACAGGGACAAGGAGATTTTATTTGTCACATAGACCTAAGATGAATTGCAACTGTGTTAGTCTACACTGTGCATAAATATGGGTTGTAAAGAAAAGAATGGATGTGGAGATCAGCATAGGGGGAGAATACTCAACATGGTTGAACCATTATACAATGAGACATGACAGGACACAACAGTGGCTACACTTACTAGGACTGTGATCCATGCCGGTGACTTCCTCTGGAGTTCCAGGAGCAGGAGCAGGAGCAGGTTGGTTTAGTGGAGCAACCAGAAGTCTTTCACTCCATTTCTTTTTTCTTTGGTACCTTCACATAAAAAAACTCAAATGAACAAAAGTACTGATCTCAAGCTGTAATACAATACATTCCCATCTTAATTATCGGTTATGGTTTGCTTAATAACAAAATAAGTAAACCCTTAATATTCATGAGTTAATCATGTCATTAGGTTAAGCTAAAAACACAAACAGCTAGGTCTTGTTTATTGTATTTTACCTTTTGATCTTTGCATCGGGGTTTTGGTTTTGTTGAGTGTATGAAAAAATAGAGGGCACAAAATCAGGACTCTCGTGGTCCAGTGACATCTTACCTGTAAAAAGAAAGATACACATTAGCCAAATCAGAATCAGAATTAAAAATAACACACCAGATAACCACTTTTCAAGTTTCTTAAGTGTTCTGAGATGCTCACATCAGAATAAAGACAACCAGGGCACACATCCTAAACAACAATGATGCTAGAGCGTTAAAGCTGTTAAGTTACGTGGAGCTGCTCATTGTCTATGAATGTTTGGTGGTGGTTTGGCGCGATATGGCAGCCACGCTTCCCTCAGTCTGCCCCAGGGCAGCTGTGGCTACAAATGTAGCTTACCACCACCAGAGAGAATGTGTATGAATGAATAATGATCTCTGTAAAGCGCTCTGGGTGCCTAGAAGGGCGCTAAATAAATCCAAGTCATTATTATTATTATTACTGTACACCACACGAAGCTCTCAGCTGCATGAGTTAGCTACTAGCTAGCACCAGTTGTGAACTTACAGTCTATGGTAGCAAACACTTACAATACACTTACTCTTCTTAGTTACTCAATTAAAGGCATTCAAGTAAAGCTAAACCAGATAGCCACGATAACTCACCAGATATGAAATGAGCACTGCAAACGCGGGCATTCTTGATGTTTTCCTCGGTCCAGTCGGTTCTCCTGATGGCTTGCAGCCACAGGCTCCTACGGTGCTTTTGAAATGGCCTGTTTCCTCTGGGAATTGCAAAAAATGTATGTTCCTCAGGATTTCTATTTGTACACCCGTACACACAACAGCTGGTGGGCATGTTGTTCTTCTAAAACGTTACTGCAACTCCAAAAACGCAACTTAAGAAAAAAATCTTCCCTCGCTCTATTCAAACTGATGCAACTTCTTCAGCACTTCCGCCGCAACAATGCGCGCGCATCCGGTGATGACGTAGGCTGGAAAGGGGTCTATTTCATATAAGAAAAATGAAATCACTAGTCAACAGGAACGAAAAAACGAACCAAAAACAACCGTTTATTCATATTCGTGCACCGGAATCTGGCATTTACAACCGATGAACTTAGTTCTGGATATTTGAAAGGCATTCCTGTGACAATTCTCTCCAGGGGAAGTTGTTCTGTACCACCCCGTCCCACTCCAGCCAGCCACTCTAGGCTACTATTCCCCCCCCCTGTTTTTTCTGCGGTGCATTCACACTATACGCGAGGCATGTATTTTACTCGTATTTACTGACATTACGCCCCCAGATGTAGCTACAGTTGTCATAGCAACAGTAAACACCAGGTCAAAGCAGCAACGGGACTGTGGTCATTTGTTGTGGGGATAATGGGCTGACGTCAGTTCTAGAGCTTGTTAAAAGATAGAAAAATGTTCTTTACCACAGGCTGCTGCATGTTAGCATCTCAATATCATGTGAAAGTTCACTCTTCTGATGGATTTGAACTACATGCATTTGCAGCTACAACAATGTCAAGACGCTCATTCATGATTTCCACTGCAGCCTCCATGTTTCTACCGGGAGAAGGGTCGTGAAAAGCACGGAAAAATAATAATAAAAAAAACAAACTAGAATAGGCTACAATATGCCGACAGTCCATTATGCCGAAGGTCGTGCTATAATTGTTACAACGTTTGGGTAGGCTGTGACCTTCATCAGGTTAACTGTCAGACAGCAGAAGAGGACAGTTCATGTAGGTGGAAAAACACGTCACTCATTGTGTCATTCAATCTTCATTCATAAATTCTGGCTCAGGTCTGACACTGAGTGGCCTAAATAGTAAACGGTCACGCAGCGCGTATCAATTACCACTTGAAACAAGAAACACACACAGGAAAAACGCTGAGATAAATATCTATCCATACAAAATAAACAACAATAATAATACATCTATTAGACCAAAAGGTAAAATAAAATTAACTTAGGCTTTTTTACCCACAAAATGACAAGATGGTGATAAAATGAAAATAATAAACTCTATTGTCATAGAACTTTTCTAAGTTTGCAAGGCACTAATCAATGAAAGACGGCATAACTGCCTCAACTGCACACTGACAGAAAAGAGGAGGGAAGGAAAAACGCAGGTGTAATCCACAATTAGTGCACTGAAATGTCAGGAGACATACGCATCTGGATTAGCCTGTGTCATACAAATATGTGATTAGAATGCAGACAAAAGATCAAAACAAATATGAAACAGAAAAATAATGCAGTTTAATTAATCAAATAAAACATCAAAATTATTGTCCTCCATCTGTAACTTCGAGAGGGACCTGGCTGCAGGCAAGATGGCCGACAAGGGCCGGCCATTTTTTCCATCCATACCGGAATTCCAGACCGGAAGTTGGTCTTCTTCGTGTATATTATTATTCGTCGCGCTGAACCAGACCGGAAGTTGGTCTTCTTCGTGTATATTATTCGTCGCGCTGATCCGGAGGTTTGTCTTTCCTCGTTTTTTTTTTTGTTTTTTTTTTGTTTTTTTTATTGAACATACAATAACACAGTATCATAACATTTTCTCGTAAGGACATTAATACATTTTAAACATGACGTGGAATGTTGTCATCAAGTATAAGCCATGTACAAAATATATATATATATATATATATATATATATATATATATATATATATATATATATATATATATATATGTAGAAATGAATCAAAACAAAACAAACAAAACAAACAGGGGTTGTTATTTTAAAATACTAGTAAAACCATTTGCATATATTTTCAAAATCAGGCAAAACAAAAACCATAACAAAATAGGAGCAAGGTCTGAGGCATGAATCACAAAAGCAAAAAACAAGATATGTCGTCACAAATCTTTTTAGCCAATTTGCTGGAATCAATTTTTTTGAGGGACAAAAAGAACAATTTAAAATCATTTAAAAACCAATCAAAGGAGGGTTTACCATTTCTCCATTTACAGCAGTGAATATGATATTTACCCATGATAATAATTATATTTATCATATCAGATATAACAGCCTTCAAATTGTCTACATATAAAAAAATATGAGAAATATCAAAAACTGGTATGTCATCTATTTTAAGTAATAACCAACTTCTCAATTCTTTCCAGAAGTTTCTGGACACAGGACATAAGAAAAACATATGATCTAAAGTTTCATCTGCTGCATTACAGAAAGTACACAGGTCAACTTCAAACTTAAATCTTTTTTTAAGAAATTCTGCAACTGGGTAGACTTTATGCAGTATCTTAAAGTGAGTTTCTTTCATCTTTGGGGAAATAGACCATTTAATATATTTAGAGTGAGCTTTTTCCAACATAGATACTGTTACTTTCTCAAGCCCTTGGAATTTACGTCCTCTGTTGAAATCGTAAAAAAATATTGATTTCCACGCAGCACTAATCACTTTGTTGTTACATTTTTTGTCATTTAAGTTGCATTCATTAATCATCAGTCTTGGTAGTGTTGATTCAACACTTGAAAATAACAAAGTATTCTGGATTAAATGCAGAAGTGGAATAGGAATTGCTTTAAGGATCCTGTTATATTCCCTCTGAGTACAATTTATTTTATATTTTCCTAACCATGTCCTGTAGTCCAGAAGACCTCCACCAGAATCCATCATATCCTTCACAAATAAAATGCCTGCCTCATACCAATCTCTTTTAAATAACGATTTTCTATTTACTATTATCACTCTGTTATTCCATAAAACGGATCCATGAGGGGAAAAATTATGAGTGAATAGTGAATATGAGTTATTTTCCTTTTTTTTTTTTTAATTTAATTTAAAAAAAAAAAATTAAATTTTCATTTAAAAAATGAAATTGAAACTACGGACCATATTTTCTTCTCTTGTGATGCAATACAAACATTCTGGAATAACCTTCACAAATTTATTAAACGGAAAATTGCATCGTTCCCATCCTCTATTTCTAGAGATAATGTAACTTTTGGTATGATCTTGAAAAACAAAAATGATGAACTCTGTTGCAATGTAATCCTCTGCTTGGCCAAATTTTTTATCCACAAGAATAGGACCCTAAAATCATCCCCCAAATTTTGTGTATTTATGAACGAATTTAAAATGTATTTGAAATCTCTAAAACGTATAACAACAATTAAGGCACGAAATTTATATGATCTCTTAAAGAATTTTCCCTACTGAATTGGATAAAATCAGTCTGAATTCCCCCTTATAAATGCTGCTTTTTTTCCTTACTAGTTTTATTACTTTATTAATTTAATTACTTATTTATATAAGTTCCTTTTATTTCATTATGTCTGTTTATTATTTATTTTATTCAGTCTGTTGCACTTTATGTTAAAGCATTTTAAAATATGTCACATTAGGGTCAGTTTTATGTTCCCTTGTTACTCTTTCTGGATTTCTAATGCTGTTTTATTCGTCATGCTCAATTCACTCAGCTGTTATAATCTTTTCTATCAATAACGTCATGCCATTATATGTACTACATTTGTTTAATTGTTGTTTATTATTACTGTTGTAATGGGACATGTACATTACTACCTGCATTGGGAACACCTGAATGTGTTTCACTAATTGTAACGTCTGACCTTTCAATAAAGTTTCTATTAAAAAAAAAAAAGAAAAAAAGAAGACCAACTCCCGGTCTGGTTCAGCGCGACGAATAATAATATACACGAAGAAGACCAACTTCCGGTCTGGAATTCCGGTATGGATGGAAAAAATGGCTGCGCCCTTGTCGGCCATCTTGCCTGCAGCCAGGTACTCTTGGTAACTTCCGGTGCACGAATAAGAATAAACGGTTGTTTTTGGTTCGTTTTTTCGTTCCTGTTGACTAGTGATTTCATTTTTCTTATATGAAATAGAAAACAAAAATAAAAGCGTATTTTGAATCTTTGTTAAATCATATTAACACAAAAAAAGAAAAAATGCAGTGTAATTCAATATTTGTTTTTTGTTTTAAAAGGAAAATCAAATAAACCAATCGTTTTTTGTTTTTTGATTCCCACTCATGATGGAAAAATCCAATGACCAAAAGATACACTGACCAAAACAGCGAGTGGAAAACTCTTTTCTCTATTTCCTATTCGGTTCCAAGGATACTGAAAAACAAGGATAGAACAAATGGGGGGATTGCACATGCGCAGTAATAAATTAAGAAAGTTGTTTCTGGCTCTTTTGTTGATCAGATTGAAAGTTAACATTTTTAGATATTTAAATGTTTTAACAGAAAATAAATCAAATATGAAACCTGGGAGTTAAACATAGGTTTAATCTGTAATCTGTCTTCACTCCGTCATGAAACTGCAGTGATGTTGTGACAGTCCGTTCAGCTGCAGCGTCCAATCAATAACATGTACTGAACTCTAACTCTAGCTGCATTGGTTATTTATCGTTAAAGCGGAGCTACAGTAAAATATTTTGATTATTATTAATTATTGAGTGACTTTATGTTAATGTTGATGACAGGCAGTGAGTTCTAATCAATAAAACTGCACTCTTTTGATTTCTGATGTTTTTATTTTTCTGAAAAATGCTTGGTTTTCACCGAACCGAAGTCATATCGTATCGTATCGTATCGATATCGAGATATCTGGCATGAATATCGAGATATGAAATTTTGTCCATATCGTTCAGCCCTAATGAACATTCTCCAACGATCGGGTTTTTTGCCAGTGTCATCTCACATCTTACACGGAGCCACTGTGATCTGCATCTTTTCTACTAAATAAACGATTAAGTCTAAAGAAATGTCTGGATCTGGTTAAATACAAAACAGCGAAAATAATGTTGAAAGCAAGGAATAATCTACTACCAAAAAATATCAGAGGAATGTTCACTGAGAGAGAAAGGGGCTATAATCTAAGGGGAGAACTAAATTTTAGAAAACATAAAGTAGGAACAACAATGTGCAGCATGTGCATATGGAACTGTGGAGACTCTGTGGAACAGTTTGGAGCTGGAAATGAAAAGTACTAACATAAATCTGTTTAAAAAGAGATACAAAAAATGATTTATAAACAGGTATATGGAAGAGGAAATGGGGTAACGAGTGTGAGAAACAAATAAAATAGGGAAAAATGGTATATTATACTTGCTTAAGATATGTTTAGATATTTATGTGGATATTTATGTAGTATATATTATATGTTGAGAGGGATAGTTATAATTATGTAATATATGTTATATATTTATTAGGTATGTAGCATATATATATTTATAGGGATATTTATGTAGTTATATAGTGTATATTTATATAGATTTATAAAATATTTGTATTTTCTATATATTGATATAATATTCATGTAATATTTATATTTTCTATATACTTATATGGACAATTATGTGGTAATAGGCGTGTTTTACATAGTATTTATATAGACTATATTTATATGGATATTGTGTAGATATAATAATAGCAATAATGTAAATTCATAGAGTTATAAAGGGGTAGGAACTAGGAAAAAGTGTAGACTTCCTCCTACTCCTTTTTTCCAACATATGTGAATATGAAGATGTTAATGTGTATTTTTTATATACATGTTCAAAATAAAAATTGATTCATTCATTCATTCATAAAGTGTGAAATCTCAGTCTGGTCCAGAGTGTGAATGGAGCATGAAAGGCAGCACCAAGTAAACAGAACAACAAGTTAGTTCGGGATGTTTCCGAATCCCACATCAGCAGCTGCTTGAGCTGGGGAGTTTCCCATTTAGTTGGTTTGCTTCATCACCACGGCTTTTAACTGGAAACAAAGGGATCTTGTAGGAGTCATACTCATGTGTTCATTCATTCAACTTTCCAGGGTTACGTACCGACTCTGTGGAGTCTGATTTCAGGTTTCCAGGCGAGGTCCAACAGTCTGCGCTGACGGTCGAGCTCTTCTTCATACTCCAAGATGCTTTTTTCAAACACTGACAATATTTCTACAGCAGCTGCTGTTAGTCGCTGACCGATAAACTCTCTCAGATGATTCACCTTAGACATTGTTGAAGAGGAAAAAGAAAGGAAACAACAGAACCGTCCTCTCCTTCTTCTTCTCTAGGTTTAATGGCGGATCACAACCAACGTTATTAGGTTCTACCGCCACCTGCTGTACCGGAGTGTGTAACATCAGGATCATTATTACACCAGGGCCCGGTTTTTCAAAAGTAATCCGCTCGGATTTTGGATAAGGGATTGGATCAAATCATGAAAATGGGTTTTTCAAAAGACAAAACGGATTACGTAATCGGATTAGATCACATAATCCAATCCTGGTTTTGATCTAGATCAAACCTTCAGTTTGGGTTTTTCAAAACTTTTTAGTAGGATTGGGATCACTTTGATCCAAAAAATCGGGATTAAACTGATCCCATCAGAAGGGTGGATTCAGCGTAGATTTCAGGCCCAAAATGTAATGAAACTTTAAAATTGTATCAAATAACACTATATTTGGATCATGCAGTATAGCCTACAAGATATCCTATTTATTCATAAGGTTTTAATTTGATTTGTTCATCCGTCAGGCTACAGTGATTAGGTAGGTTATAACGTATTCAGCCTTTCAGTATAGGCCTACAGCAAAGTAGAAAGAGTTTGGCCTCATAAAATAATCCCCTAAACAGCTGTCAATATTGACCACAAATAATATATATCATTCTGTCACTAATTATAATATTATAATTCATCACAATAATAAAAATATTTTTGTTTTGTTTTTAAATGATTTTTTAGTGATGCATGCAATGATAAAACAGAATAACAAAGCAATGGCAATGGCATTACTGGTTTTTGAAATCCAAAACAAATCCAAATCAGAAATAGTGTCTAACTATTGTGTCCCTTGTTGCTCTTTACATATCTATAGTTCTACATTGTGTTTCCTGCCCTATTTGAGCACTGGTTATCCAGATTTGGTGATCCTGAAAAGTTTCTATCCGGATCAGATTGATCCAATCCGATGTTGCTTTGAAAAACCGGCTCAAAAGTAAACTGGATTACGTGATCCTGGATAGCAAAAAAAAGGGTTACTAAATCCGGATCAATTTGATCCGGATTAAACCTTTTGAAAAACCGGGCCCAGGTTACAGTCTAACTTAAAGGGGGAAAAAGGAAATACCTAAATAAAATAAGATAACCCCATTTAAATCGTATTATCTATCCCTGCATCTTTAAGAAAGACAAGGATTTCCTTATAACAATCCCTCATCACCTCACTCCTCCCTAATAACCTACTAAACTCCATTCCCGTCCCAGCTCGTACATCCTGTCTCTTAAAGCGTTCCTTTCTACCTCATACTTGCCACATTTAAGAATCACATGCTCTACATTCTCTGTGACATCACACTCATCACATTTATCACACACGGACTTTGACATTAAATACAGAGTTGATTTTAAACTAGTATGACCTAATCTTAATCTAGAAATGATGACTTCCTCTCTCCTACACTTTCCTTTGAAAACCTTCACGTTAATTGACTTCTGTATGTTATAAAAATGTCTCCCTTTTACACCGTTGTCCCACACCTTCTGCCATGAATCCCTCACTGCCTTTCTAATTCATGATTTTGCTTCACCTTTACCAAAAGGAATTTCCATAATTACCTCACTACTCAATTTCAATGCTCTTTTAGCAATATTGTCTGCTTTCTCATTGCCATCAACACCCATGTGGGCAGGAACCCAACAAAACTGCACAGTAATTCCAGTTCTGTATAACCTCCACAACACCATTAATATTTCCAACACTAGATCTTCTCTTATTGTTTTATTTGAAGTCAAACTCTGAAGGGCTGCAGTGGAGTCTGAACAAATGACATAGTTCCTTCTCGCAGTTACAGTCAGTATTTCATTTACCAACCAAAGTAATTAGAACAAAATGCATACAACATTCTTTTCATCACTGGTTTACTACGACTTCTGTCATTTAGCAGACGCTTTTATCCAAAGTGATTTACATCTGAGAAAACAACACAAGCAAGAAGGTTTAGAAAGAGTTTTATTTTTTACGACACAATGAGAGCTGACGCAATTTATATGATAAGCTTCTGATTGTTAATATCAATATTTAAAATAAAACATTTTTTAATTCATGTGTTCTTTATTATTTGTCATAAAACATTTATGTTGTTAAGAAACTTTTATTGCAATGGGCTTCAAAATAATACACATGGTAAGTCTTTGAGACATTAAAACATTTAAATATCCAACTTAGTTTAGTTCAGCGCTTCCAGTCGGTGGATTTATTATTGACGTGCACATGCAGGACTCATGAGTCACCGTTTGGCATTAAAATAAAAAAGTAAGTTAAGTCAGAGGGAAGGTAAACTTCGGATGGTACGACCAGAGGGAACACAGGGAAGGAAATGAGGATCAATTAACATGATTTTGGTGTGAAATATATAGATATACAAGACACATTTAAAGCTGCAGTTTCCAACATTTAACCACTAGAGGGAATAAAGATCCCAAACTAACCCCCAAACTCAGAATGACGGTTCATTCATGCATGAATCACCCACAGGTTTTCTGCAGGGGTTTGAAGCCTCTTTTTCCTCGTATTGTGGCAGGTTGGAATTATATAAAGCAAGAAGTTTAATGCGTAATTAGGGGCGTGGCCTTTTGATTGGCATTAATTTGTCCAACCTGTAAATAAATACTTTTTCTAAGATCTTAGAAAATGTTGGGAGTAAAGAATCAGGCCTGTAATTAGTGAATTGGTGTCTGTCTCCAGTTCTGTACAGTGGGATGACTTTTGCAGTTTTCATTTGTTTTTGGAAATGTCCCAGTTCTGAGTGACTGATTACAGCTGTATGTCAGTTAACAATCCATCAATAACCTTTTTGACTATTGTCATATCACCACAGTCAGTTGACACCTTGTTTTTACATTTACTTACAATATCTATGATTTCTCTCTCCTCCACAGCTGTGAGAAACATTGAATCTGGATTTCTACTTATTAATGTTTCCTTCCATCCATCAGCTGATCCAGGATCACACATTTTTCTGCCAGCTTTGGTCCAACACTCACAAAATACCTGTTAAAATTATTAACCACCTCATTCATATCATTAATGACTTCATTATTGGTTAAATATTGTGGATAATTAGTCTGTCTTGAACTTTTCCTAATGGCATCGTTCAATATATTTCAAATACCTTTAACATTATTTTTAGTCCTTATTCATGAAGGAATTCATGTCCCTCCCCCATTATTTATTGCAAATGTGTGGTTAAAAAATAAAATAATTCAGTATTTTATTTTTAAATAAATAAAAATAATCACTTAATTCCAATTACAAAATTTTTCAGCTGTGATGCACCATCTCTCAAAGTAGTAGATAAAGTAGATACTGGTCTAAATTTTACATTTGACATTATGGTAAATGTGTAGAATCATAAAAGGATTAATGAAAATAAAAACTGAGGTCATGATTTTGTATTTTCTTTTATAGAAATCTAAATTATTTTTCAAAATTATACTTATTTCAATTTTAAGATCTTAAAAAAATTGACCTCGCATTTATTCAAATTCTTATACATTTATCTTAAATTCTAATTAAGTTTTAGGCATTTAGAAAAATTTCCTCATATCATTAATCTCCACAACTCAAAATAATAATAAGTTCACTAAACATTTTTTTCAGTCAATTCATGACGATTCTTCATGACGACATCCACGGCCAATCCAGGGGTCCGTTTCACAAAGCAGGTTCAACAAACTCTGAGTCTAATCCTGAACTCTTAGTTGATCTACTCTGAGATCGGAAACTCTGGGTTTTCGGTTCCAGAACAGCGGATTTGAGGTAATTTACTCAACTCTAAGTAGTTTCAGCTGGAGTTAAGCTTGTGCGTGAGGGAAATCAAAAGCCATCATCAGTAGAGCGCTGATACAAGGATTCACCATGGCAACCGGCGACACAAAAGAGCGACATACATTTTCTTTTTTTTTCTTTTTAACTTTATTTATCATTTCAATTTACAAAATCCCTTTGAGGAAACATCAGTGTTCTGAATTCCCTGCTGTGCGGAGTAGACTTCACAGCGAGTTGCTTCATGCAGAGACCGGTGGACTGTTTGCGCATGCGCAGTGTGTTGAATGAAACTATTTTCAATTAGTTCATTAATCTTCTACCGAGCGTTTCTTCAGCATCTTTATTCTTTGTTCAACAGTGTGCGTCGGTGATGATGTAAGTTACCTGATAACCTGATATTATTTATATCTCATGTGACGAAAGCTGTTAATATTATTTGAGTAATAAGCCTGTTTGTTTGTTAGCCCGTTCGTTGCTAACGCTTAGCATTCTTACCGAGCCCCATGAAACATGGACAACCAGACCTGTCTCTTGGTTATTTACCATACGTTTATTTCCTTCTTCCATCATTTATTTCATGAAGGCTGTTATGTTAGTGATAGTGTGAAATGCACCGGACTGGTAGCCGACGGGGCAGTCTAAGTTTAGCTCGGTCACGTGACCTGCCTGTTGCGCCGAGCCGTGGCTTCGTTTAGTGGTCCGACATTGACCCCTGCTGGGGTCAATTTATAGTATTACATGTCATTCATGTATATTGTAATTGATGTCATTCTGCTGCCAGCGCCACTGTATGTTGTTTATTATTGTTGTTGTCTATTGCAGACATCACAAACCACGCTTTACAAAAGGAGAATAAATTCATCTAAATGAGAGAAGTTGCTGCGTCTTCTCTGACAGGAGGATTAGGCCAGTATACACACAGCCAGCGTATCATCACCGAAGCTGTTTCGTTACAAGTGGTCCTTCGAGCCGGATCTGTGTGTATAACTGCGCCATGGCAACTTCCAGAAACCATGCAGATGAAGAACCTACAGTTGGGTCCCGCCCAAGTCGGTCACACCAACTCCCCAGGCACCTACATGACTTTGTCGTTGATAACCCGGGCTATCCACATAGACGGGATACAACACACCAAATAATAGAAGCGCACCGGGAAGGACCTCCAGACCATACTGTCCTCCCTGGGTCAGAAGATTTGAGACTGGAAGGGATGGAAGCCCGCATGAAAGACATGATTAGGCAGATGAAGCAGCTACAGTCTTCCATGGACAGTGTTAAAGGTAAAGCTCACCCTCAGCAGCCTCTATCCAACTTATCATATCCTCTCCGGAGCTCGAGCCTTCCTTATATTCATCACAGCGAAGTGATAGGACCCAGAGCACCCCCCTTTATGGATAATCAGATGAGTTGGAGATCCGCTGATGGAGAATATTGTCGGCTCTTCGACAACAGTGAGCCTCACCCACCTACAACACAGCCCATACAGCAGGGAGAACTCAGCTCAACAACTCAGGCCCCCAGAGCTCCACAGCCATCCGTCCAGGTAGCAGCGCAACCGCTAGATCTCAGTGAGTCTGCTCATCATTCAGCTACCCTAACTGGACCTGTGCCAGAGTCTCCACAGCTGCCTGCAGTTCAGTCTGCTCACCACACCCCAGTTGCCCAGCGACCATATTCACCTGTCCAACATGTAGGTCAAGATATCCAGCTAGGGCACCAACCAGCTCAACTGGCACCACCAACAGCATTTCTGCTACATCAGCCTGCACCTGCGCCTGCCTTGTATACACCTCAGCAAGCCCAGCTTCCACCTCCACCATCTCCAGGCACGTCACAGCCCTTCCCCACAGCGGCACAACATCAGAGTTATCCTCAATATGTCCAGCATCAGACTACTCCTCAACCTGGACTATCGCTAGGATTTCAACCTGCTTCATCAAACCAACAAGGGATAAGACCAAACTCTCGTTCTGTTCCTCCTTATCAGTCACCTACTTATCCAGGAGCAGCCTATTCACATCCACAGACTGTATATCCCTCTGTATCTCAACCACAGCCATACCAGTCTGGTCTTCAGTCAGCTGCACAACACCCACAGCTTACACCCATGGTTGCCCCACCTACAGCACCAGGATATATCTCTTCTTATAACAATCCTGCAACACTCACCATGACAGAAATGGCTATTGCTGCGTCGTATGGCATTCCGAAGCCCAAGCTGCCTCTCTTCAGTTCTGGACGGGAGAGTGATTTCATCATGTTGAAAAGGGGACTAGATAGTTTACTTGGTCCACACAGACACTTAACTGAGGACTATAAATACCAAGTATTACTTGATCATCTCAAACTGCCTAGCGCCTATCAAATGGCAAAGAGATACATATATGACCCCACACCATATACTACTGCAATGGATGCTCTGCAGCAACGATATGGGCAGCCAAGACAGCTGGTTCAGGGAGAATTAAAGACTATATTGAACTCTCCTCCCGTGAAACCTGGTGACACAAAGGCTTTCGAAGATTTCTCCTCAGCTGTAAACACACTGGTGGGGATGCTAAGTCGCATGGACGGTCCCGCTCAGTCTGAGCTGCGGTGCGGCTCCCACGTAGACACCCTCCTCGGTAAACTGCCAGGTAATTACAGGGATAGTTTTGCTGAATTCTGTATTAAAAGGAGGATCATCTGCAGTGGGAGCGACCAGACGTACACCTTACCTGACCTCGCTGAATGGCTGGATAGGAAAGTTCAGGTGTTCCAGGTGTCTCGACGTGCAGCGGAATCAAACCCAGCTGAATCCAGTCGTATGGCACAGAGAGAGAATAAAGCAGGTAGATCACAGTGGGTCAAACCAGCCTCTGTTTACTTCAGCAGCGACTCTACAACGGTCAAGCATCAGCAGACCTCTCTGCAGCAACAACGGACCAACCTCCAGCCAGGCGCAAAGAAAGATCAGCCCACGGTTAAAGGGAGGGAGCGCTTTAAGCCCTATTGTCCATATTGCAGGACTACCCAGGATCATTACCTCAACGGCTGCCCTGAGTTTGAAAGAATGACAACTGAGGAGAAAGCTGCCTGGATTAAAGACAAAGGAAAATGTTGGAGATGTGGGCGTGGCCACTCACCCGAGAGCTGCACCCTGAAGAAACTCTGCTCCATGTGTAACAAACAACACTTGCCGATACTCCATGAAGTTGTGGCCCAAGACCCGCAGCTAAACATCCTCACGGTCAGTACCCCGACTAATGCAGTGTATCTTGACCATGCTAGCCATTCAGGGCGCGTCATGTTAAAGGTGGTACCAGTGCTGCTCCGCTATGGCAAGAGAACGTTAAATACATATGCAGTTCTAGATGACGGATCTGTAGTCCAGTCATTATAGGCCAGAATTAGGCTAAACCTAGGACAAATTGCAACAGTAGCAAACTCAACTGATTTTGTATCCTCAATATGTCTTTAGTGAGAGAAAAAAAGTCCCAAGGAATCCCATCATGGGAAATGTGTTTTTTTTCAATGTTTTGTTACCCCTATGACACCTACGTGATTGCTGGCAGGATCACTGACGACACTGTCTTTCAGAGATTGTGACGCGTTCAAATTTTGAGGTAGCTCAAAAGTAAAGATACCATTTGATTCTAGACAACCTCAGGTTTCCAATGAGACCAACCATGTCATGTTACCTCATTGGAAAGGGGGCTACATACCTAATTATTCAAAGTTAAGACGATTTTTTTGGGGAGGGAAATATGGCCATCACCATTTTTCAAATGGTCCCTTGGCCTTCTACCTCAATATATGTTAATGGAAATGGGTTACATGGGTACCTACAAGCCTCCCCTATACAGACATACCAAATTTATGTTAAGCCCGTGTAGTTTTGTGCAAGAATCATGTAGTGTTTTGCATGCTGTACAAATATGTAATTTCCGCCAATTACAAAAACTGTGTATTTGCCCATTTCTGCACACTGGGAGTCAGGAATGTCATTGCATAAATTGGTATTTCTTGACAGCTGAGACTCTTGTGCATCCAATGAGCCCAGATGTAAGCTATTCATTTGTGCAGCTTTACTGGAAATTTTATGAACCCAAAAATGGTCATCAATATAAACTAATGATAGGAATGTTAATTATTACATTCACTCTCACCACCATCGGAAAAGCTGCAGAGGTATAGATGTGAGGTAACATTAACTCTCAAAAATAAAGATAATAATCAGATGTAGATTTTCCTTTCATTTTAAATTTACTATACACAGGAATTATATACTTTGTTTCACACAGTACTGTATTACTTTATGGCTGTGGCTGCTTTCCATGCCTGCCTGTGCAGAAGTCAACCAGGCAATGAAAGCACTCACAGGGGTCAACTTTAATACTGGAGAGCAGAACCGAGACATGACCGAAGCAAGGCAAGCCCGTGACTGGAAGGATACACTGAGCGTTCTTGCCATTGCAACTGCAACATAACAAGATCAAGATGGCTGACATGTAAACCATCCCAACAGCTTTAAAATATGTATCCATTTCCTCTAAAGTCAGAGACCCTTGCAGGTAAAAAAAAAATATATATATATACATCAAGTAACATATAATAAGCATTATAGATGTGAACATTTCAAAGTATTGTTTAATATAAGATTTAGTCAGTTAGCTATTAACCATGCTAGCTAACATTACTGTGATAGTTATTGCAATGTACAGAATAGCTTAAATAATGTTGATGACTGTGTGTACTGAACTGTGTCAGTATCACTCTTGACTCTTGACTCTCTTGACTTGTAGTAAATGTTACATTAACCACTTAAACCCTATATGGGTAACCGGACTCAGGGCTGAATGCTAGTGTTGTTTCTGTTTTCTGTAATTGTGGGGAAAGCTTCCACTGACAATAGCTAATGGTGATCATCCCGGCAAGTCGAGCGTTATGTTCCTGCCCATGATTGATCTGAATCCTGGGGATAGCACATGCATCTTCTCCACTCTGACCTATATTTGTGACCATGCGAGACGTCACAACGTCACTCCGATAATCACCTTTGATCAGCCACTCTGGTGGAAGGCCCTTGGGATTGTCAACTCCCAACCCAAGGACAGTGAACTGAGACAAATAGTCTTACGTTTGGGTGGCTTCCATGCAGAGATGAGCTTCCTCGGTTGCATCGGACACCTGATGGCCTCATCTGGCCTCCAAGAAGTGCTGGAGTTGATCTACGCTCCAAACGCTGTGATCCACATGATGTCTGGCAAGGCTGTTGCACGAGCGGTTCGTGGACACTCAATCGTTGATGCAGCCTTGAATGGACTGATGCTGGCCGATATGTTCAATGTCCATCTACCAACGAAAACTGGAGTTCCAGACAACAGAGTGGAGGGAGACTCTGCCACATCGATGGATACAAATCCTCAGGTGACTGATGTGAGCAGTGTTACTGACCTAGACAAAGCTATGGAGATCTATGAGCAAGTAATGGATGGGACTATATCTTCTGAAGAGGCCTCTCAGTCTGATGTTCTAGTCAGGATCAAAGACTGCCTTAAGAAGCACATCACGTCCACCAAGATGACCTCCAGAACTTCAGCCCTCTGGTGTCAATACATGGATATGCAAGACATCCTGCGAAAGTACATCTGTGCAGAATGCACCGGAAACTGATCTTTATATTTGCAGGCTATACAGGACATGCTCCCTTATCTGGCAGCATCAGGACATAACTTGTACACCAAATCTGCCAGACTTTATCTTCAGCAGATGCTCAACCTCAGGACTGAACATCCAGATGTACATCAACACTTCGAAGAAGGGTTCCATGTCATCCGGCGGAGTGATCGCTTGTGGGCAGGTCTCTCAGCTGACCTTGTCATCGAGCAGGTTCTGATGAGAAGTATGAAAACCAGTGGTGGGCTTACCCGGGGGCGAGGGGTGACTGAGCAACAACGTCTGCTGTGGCTGCTTTCCATGCCTGCCTGTGCAGAAGTCAACCAGGCAATGGAAGCACTCACAGGGGTCAACTTTAATACTGGAGAGCAGAACTGAGACATGACCGAAGCAAGGCAAGCCCGTGACTGGAAGGATACACTGAGCGTTCTCGCATATCTACAGGAGCGAAATCCCTTTGACAAGGACCCAAGTCTTCGCAATATAGCCACTGGAGAGCATGCCCTTTCCATTGTCAATGTAGATACTGCACAGGCTGTCGGCACATCAATCCTGAGCTCTATGGATGGTCACACACCTGCAGAGTACACTTTCAAGAGGAAAGATCAAGCTGTCACTCTCGGCATGAAGTCATTTGTAAAAATAGATGGAGATCAAATCCAAGTTGATCCGCAGCTCCTCTTCCGGAGACTGATGCGCACAGAAGAAGAAGATAGTGGCACAGAAGTGTGATGAACTGGAGTCAGCCCTGAAGTATGAGCTCTGTAGCTATCCGCCAGCTCTTTTTGATTCCTCTCTGCTCCTTCGAGAAGCAAAAAAGCCTGCCCTTGCTGATGCCATCAGGAAACACGTTGGGCCAGATGTTCCAGCAGACAATGTGGTTGATGGCAGCCAGTACGTCCTGGATGGGGGAGCACTCCTACAACGTATCCCGTGGTCCATTGGATCCACTTACACATACATATTCCACCAATACACACAGTATGTGGTAAAGAAGTATGGAAAGGCCGTAGTGGTGTTTGATGGATATTGATCTAACAACACAAAGGATATGACACACCAGAGACGTTCTAAAGGAAGGATCGGAGCCATAGTGACATTTACAGCTGATATGACACTTACCATGAAGAAAGACGAGTTCTTGACCAACAGAGATAACGAGCAGAATTTCATTTTCATGCTAAGTGCAGAGCTACAGAAGGCAAACTGTGAAACCTACCATGCCTCAGGAGATGCTGACCTGCTGATTGTGCAGAAAGCTGTGCAGTGTGCTACCACCAACAAGACCGTGCTCATAGGAGATGACACAGACCTGTTGGTGCTTCTATGCCACCATGCCAGTCTGAAGTCTTGTGATCTATTCTTCTGTTCTGAAACAAGACAGAACACAAAAAAGACCCACATGTGGAACATCAAGGCCACAAAACGACTGCTCGGCCCAGATATATGTAAGCACATCTTGTTCTTACATGCAGTTTTCGGATGTGACACAACATCTCGTCTTCATGGGGTCGGGAAGGGAACCTCCTTAAAAAAATTCAAAGAGAGTGCCCTGTTTCGAGAGCAAGCCAACGTCTTCTTTGACAGTTCATCTTCTAAAGATGATGTAGCAAGGGCAGGAGAGAAAGCCTTGGTGATACTGTACAATGGCAAGCCAGCAGACACCCTGGACTCCCTCCGATACCATCGGTTCTGTGAGAAAGTGGCATCAAGCTCCACTCATCTTGAGCCACAGGCCTTACCACCTACATCAGGGGCAGCAAAATACCACAGCCTGAGAGTGTACCTACAAGTACAGGAATGGAAGGCATCAGCCTCCGGTACATTTGCATTTTTACTGTTCTTGCACTGATCATGTAGATACCTACATTTAAGTGTGTCAATATAACAATAATCTTGTGTCTCATTCCTGCTCGGACAGTACCAAATACTCATGATGAATGACAAAGTGCATCTTTTCTTACAGACGAACGTAGTCCGACGGACTGGGGTTGGCTCAAGTCTGGCGAGGGATTTGTGCCAGTCAAGACCACCCTACCCCCTGCACCTGAGAAGCTCTTGAGGGTCATAAGATGCAACTGCCAGTCTGACTGCAGCACCCTAAAATGCAGTTGCAAAAGAAACACCATGGAGTGCAGTCCGGCCTGTGGACACTGCAGAGGATCCAGCTGCATGAACTCAAAACAGATGGCCTGTGATGAGGATGAAGATTAGATTGTGTAGTGTTGTATTGTGTAAGTGATTTCATTATTTGACCTAGCCATTTTTGTACTTTACCTTATTTTTTTCTCTGTCCTTACTAACCGTCTCCTGTTCATCCCTCAGCCTTATCTCCTGCCCTGCCAAGACACCAGAGCCCCCATCTCCATGGACCTATCCCCACGGACATAAACCCTTGAGCCCCATCCTCGTGGACTGAGCTCCACAGAGCCTATCTACTAATATTCCAAGAAGAAAAAAATGTCTTTATCAAATGTTTTGATTAGAATAATTTATCAATATTATATTATACAAAGATGGTTATTATTATTATTATTATTAGTATTATTATTATGTATAGTATATCATATTATTATTAGTATAGATATCGGATAGGTGAATGGATGAATGAATGGGATGCCTGGGTCTGGGGCCCTCCGTTGTCGGGCCTGCACGGGTGTCGCCTTGTTGTGGGGTTCCCTCTCTCCGGACCCGTCTCCGGTCCCCCCCGCTGCCTCTGCGGCGGGGCGCCCCTCTGGTCTTGGGGGGCCACTTTCGTGGGGGGCGGGTGCGCCTGCCCGAGTCGGCGGCCGGGGCGGCTCTGTCTCTCCGGGCAGGCTGGCCCCCTGCCGGGTGGGGGTCGTTGGCCTGAAAGGTGAGGGCCTCCTGGCCGCGTGTCCGGCCCGGACCGGGTGGCCTGGGTCGCGGCCCGCCGCCGCGGGATCCCTGGCTGCTTCTTCCCGCGCCGTGGGGGCCCCGCCCGCGGCATCGCAGGCGGTGGGTTGCCTCCCTCCCGCTTCTCCCCTCTGTGGGGCTGCCGGTGGCCTGGGTTCCGGGCTCTTCCGTGTCGGCCTCTGGTCTCGCGGGTGGCGGGGTTGCTCCCCCCCCTCCCCCACTATAGATACACTTCAGGTGGAACTTTGTTTGGTTTATTACACACACACACACACACACACACACACACACACACACACACACACACACACACACACACACACACACACACACACACACACATGATCATATACATAGACATACACACTGGCTTGTTCACCTGCATGCTGGCTCTCTAGTTTTTGGGTTTAGGTAGCGGTAGCGGTAGCTTAGCTCAGACTGCGATCAGATCTCAAGATTTACGTCGATTGCTGTTATTGTTTTGGTTGGCTCCGTGCCGGTTTCGTGCTTTGTTTGTGGTTTTTTGTTGCAGATTTCCAGTGCTTGACGTGTGTCTCCGTGTGTTCCTGCTTCCTGGATTGGCAGTGGATGTCGTCACCCACCCCCCCCCCCCCCCCCCCCCAAAAACAAAAACAAAAAAATCACTGGGTTTGTATGTGTATATTTATGTATGTGTACGCATATGTATGCGTATGTATATATATTAAATATAGTAATAATGCACATATATATACTTTTGGTTTCTACCGTCATGGTATCAATCATTAATATGTGTGCAGACAAGGGAAAAAAAAAAAAATGTTTTGATTAGTTCTGGCGTGTATGCTAATTGGTGCATATCAAATAAGATAATGTGTGATTTGCATGAGTAAACAGAATAATTCAATGAAGTTGTTATTGACTTTTTTCCTTGTCTTTGTGTGTGTAATCAGCCTGTGAGTTTTTATAGTGATATCTAAAAGTAAAATTTTGAACCCCATTCACAACTATGTTATAACAGGCATTTTTTGATATGAATATATATAGGTCGTTTTCAAAACTTTCCCATGATGGGATTCCTTGGGACTTTTTTTCCCTCACTAAGGACATAATGAGGATACAAAATCAGTTGAGTTTGCTACTGTTGCAATTTGTCCTAGGTTTTTTCATATAATGACTGGACTACTGAGCGCACTGTGATTTTGACTGCTGCGGTCAAACACTTGGGGTTATGCAGAGAAGTAGAGTCACTCAAACTAAAGACCATTAGACAGGATGTGCTGAAGCTCGAGGGAATGGCAGTGTCATTTGAGGTGTCTGCTAATACACAGCCACGCACCTATCACTCCATCAGCCAAGCTTTCACTGCGACTGAACTCCAACTGGCTACGCAGTCATGTCCAGGAGACAAGCTGGCGAGGAAATACAACCACCTGAAAGGAGTCCCCCTACACACATTCACTAAGGTGCAGCCAACGCTACTGATTGGATCTGACCACCCTCATTTAATAACTCCGATCCATCCAGTACGTGCAGGACCTATAGGAGCACCAGTAGCAGCCTGCACCCGACTCGGCTGGGCAGTGCAGGGACCCACCAACTTTCTTCAACATCCAGCAGGTGAGAGTTCCTTCCTTCACCTGTCAGTTGATGCACCTTGTTCTGATCTACACAGAGATGTTCAGCGGTTGTGGCAGCTCGACGTTTTGCCATATAAAAGCGAAAGGGAGGTGACACGATCCAAACAAGACCAAGCAGCCCTCAACATGCTTGAAGAGAAGAGTACCACTGTAATAGTGGACGGTATCTTAAGATACGCAACGCCCCTCATTCGGAAGACGAAAGGTGCTCTGCCTTACGCATCACCTGCCACTGTGATGCCCCTCCTCCGCTCTACAGAGCGCCGTCTGTCCACCAATCCTGAGCTTACTAAAGTTTACAACCAGGAAATACACAAGCTGGTGGATGCGGGGTATGCTGAGCGAATTACCAGTGAGGAGGCCAGTCGTTCTGCTGAATCCTGGTACATCCCACATCATCTAGTACATCACAACGGAAAGGCAAGAGTGGTGTTCAATTGCTCCTTTCGTTTCCAGCAGAGTGCCCTGAATGATGACCTGTTACCAGGGCCTTCTCTCGGACCGTCGCTACTGGGTGTTCTTCTCCGGTTTCGAGAGCATGTGGTCGCTATGAGCGGAGATATAAAGGCTATGTTCCACCAGATCAGACTCCTCCCTGAGGACCGCCCACTTCTCCGCTTCCTCTGGCGGGACATGAACAGAGACAGATCACCTGACATTTACGAATGGCGAGTCCTGCCATTTGGTGCAGTTTGCAGTCCATGTTGTGCCATATATGCTGTGCAACGCCATGTTCGTGATCACCAGAGGGGGAATGAAGACCTGCTAGACACGGTAATTACCTCATTCTATGTGGATAACTGTCTGAAATCTTTCCGCTCATCACAGCAGGCAAAGGATCTTCTCGATCGCCTAAGAGCCCTCCTAGCTGAAGGTGGATTTGAGATAAGGCAGTGGGCATCTAACAGGACAGAGGTAATTTCTCACCTCCCAACTGAGGCGCGATCGACGACATCTGAACTGTGGCTAACAGCTGAAGGAGCTGAACCAAAGGAGTCCACTCTTGGCCTGGTTTGGCATTGTATGACAGACACACTGGGTTATAAATGTCAGCCTGTGTCACCGACACAGCCCACCATGCGGAACGTATATAGGGTGCTCGCCTCTCAATACGACCCGCTCGGATATATAATCCCCTTCACTACCCGAGCCAAAGTCTTGGTCCAGGCTCTGTGGGCTACAGAAAGACAGTGGGACGAGCCCATCGCAGACGAACTACTTCCGGTGTGGCAGGCATGGGAAAGTGAGCTCCCTCAGTTGCAGAACATAGTTCTTCCCCGTTGTTATGTCCCAGAAGCCAGCGACAACGATTTGTCAGTGAGGCAGATTCACATCTTTTGTGATGCCTCGGAGAAGGCGTACGGATCAGTTGCCTACCTACGAGTGGAGGATTCAAAGGGACATATCACCGTGTCATTTCTTATAGCTAGGTCGCGGGTCGCGCCCAAACGACAACAGACGATGCCCCGCCTGGAATTATGTGCTGCACTTACAGGAGCCCAGCTGGCCAAAGTGTTACAGACTGAACTGACTTTGTCCATCCAATCTGTTGTGCTGTGGTCTGACTCAACAACCGTGCTGAGTTGGATACAGTCAGAGTCCAACCAGTACAAAGTATTCGTTGGTACAAGAGTCACCGAAATACTGGACCTTACCAGTCCCAGATCATGGAGATACATCAACACAGACTTGAACCCCGCAGATGACCTCACTCGTGGGAAGACTCTCCTCGAATTGTCCCAGCCAAACCGTTGGGGTCAAGGACCTTCGTTCCTGTACCAGTCTTCAGATCATTGGCCAGTGAACCCCTCAGTGTACGTAGAGGAATCTGATGAGTTAAGAGCTCAAGCCTTCTGTGGTCACATCTCTATTGCTGGAAGTGACAAGCCTGATGCTGCTAAATACAATACATGGACTGAACTACTGGAAGCCACATATCAGACCCTTCATGGGGCGGCTGCTCCAGCTATGTCTGCTGCCGACCGTATTGAGATGGAGACTACTCTGCTGAGAAGGATACAATCCGAGAGCTTCCCAGAAGAACTAAAGGCTCTTAAACAGGGTAAACCAGTCCGTTCAGGCAGCCGTTTAAGTACTCTCAGCCCTGAATACGATCAACTATTAGGCCTCATTCGAGTTGGTGGTCGACTACGCAAAGCAGAGAGTCTGATCGCGGATAACCTTCACCCTGTTGTCATCAGTCCTGATCATCCGATCACACAACTCTTAGTGAAGGATTATGACAACCGTCTGCATCACGCCGGTCCTGAGAGAGTCTTTGCCGAGATCCGGAGGAATTACTGGATCCCACGTGGTCGACAAGTAATTAAGAAACACCAGAAACACTGTCCAGAATGCTGTTCGTGGCGGAGCACCCCTGTGACACCAAAGATGGCCGACCTGCCTGCTGCACGTCTCCGGATCAACAAACCCCCATTCTGGTCTACTGGGGTCGATTGTTTCGGGCCTTATACAGTGAAAATCGGAAGACGAAACGAGAAACGGTGGGGCGTTATATTTAAATGTCTTACCTCAAGATGTGTCCATCTTGATCTTCTGCCACACATGGACACAGACTCATTCTTACTGGCCTTGCGCCGATTTATCTCAAGACGAGGCAAACCCTACGAGATCTTATGTGACCGAGGCACCAACTTCCGGGGAGGAGAGCGAGAGCTCAGAGAATCACTGGAAGGTCTTAATCCATCACTGAAGCAACAATTGGCTGGCCAAAGCATCGCATTCAAATTCAATCCTCCTCTTTCACCCCATTTCGGTGGCGCTTGGGAGAGGGAGGTGAGGTCAGTTAAAGCCTCCCTCCAAGTTGTGCTACGAGATCAAGTCGTATCAGAGGAGGTATTGTCAACCGTCCTCGTTGAGGTAGAGGGTATACTTAACTCAAAGCCTCTGGGATACACCTCTTCTGACCTGGCCGATCCCGATCCTGTAACGCCTAACTTGCTGCTGATGGGGCGGCATGACGCATCGCTTCCCCAAGCTGTATATGGTTCCAGTGAACTTCTAGGCCGCCGCCATTGGAGACATAGTCAGGTCCTGGCAGACCGGTTCTGGAGTCAATTCACCCGCCAGTACCTTCCCGATCTTCAGCGCCGCCAGAAGTGGAGGACACCTACTGTTGACCTCACTGAAGACCAAGTAGTCATGGTAGTGGATCCCCAGCTTCCTAGAGCACTCTGGCCCATAGGAAAGGTCATCAAAGTTCACCCCAGTGATGATGGGACAGTTCGTTCAGTGGATGTCAACATCAAGGGGGCAGTCTACACTCGTCCAGTTACCAAGCTGGAACCTCTTCCCAAGATGCCCGAGCACAACGAGGACTCCAAGAACTCTTAACGACAGCAGGGACTTGTGCTCCTTCTACACATTCAGGACTGAATGTGGGGGCGGCTGTTCTGAATTCCCTGCTGTGCGGAGTAGACTTCACAGCGAGTTGCTTCATGCAGAGACCGGTGGACTGTTTGCGCATGCGCAGTGTGTTGAATGAAACTATTTTCAATTAGTTCATTAATCTTCTACCGAGCGTTTCTTCAGCATCTTTATTCTTTGTTCAACAGTGTGCGTCGGTGATGATGTAAGTTACCTGATAACCTGATATTATTTATATCTCATGTGACGAAAGCTGTTAATATTATTTGAGTAATAAGCCTGTTTGTTTGTTAGCCCGTTCGTTGCTAACGCTTAGCATTCTTACCGAGCCCCATGAAACATGGACAACCAGACCTGTCTCTTGGTTATTTACCATACGTTTATTTCCTTCTTCCATCATTTATTTCATGAAGGCTGTTATGTTAGTGATAGTGTGAAATGCACCGGACTGGTAGCCGACGGGGCAGTCTAAGTTTAGCTCGGTCACGTGACCTGCCTGTTGCGCCGAGCCGTGGCTTCGTTTAGTGGTCCGACATTGACCCCTGCTGGTCATTTATAGTATTACATGTCATTCATGTATATTGTAATTGATGTCATTCTGCTGCCAGCGCCACTGTATGTTGTTTATTATTGTTGTTGTCTATTGCAGACATCACAAACCACGCTTTACAAAAGGAGAATAAATTCATCTAAATGAGAGAAGTTGCTGCGTCTTCTCTGACAGGAGGATTAGGCCAGTATACACACAGCCAGCGTATCATCACCGAAGCTGTTTCGTTACAATCAGTTTGCGTCTGAAGATCCACATACTTCACGCCACTGGAGTTAGAAGTGTTAATACGTGCGTATGGTGAGTATGAGAGCATATTTTGGAAAAAAAAAATGAAATTTTATTGTCATTTAGAATAGATCAGGGCCGTCAATTGGGTACGGCAGCTGCCACACCTCGGCTTCAGGGGAAAATGTAAATGTTTTATTTTTTTAAATACATTTATGGAATTACTCTGTGTCTATTTGTATTGATTTTTTCTATTACTTAATACATATAAAATAACTACAAATGCATATCAGAACAACATGATGGATTTCAGTAGGTATTATCTTTCCCAACACTTGTACCCCCCTCATATCTTGAAATGTCCCAGCATCCCTGACGACAGTGGTCGCGACGCTATCAATCTCGTTTTAATGCTGCGTTCCATTTACCTCGGATATCGGAACTGGGAACTGGGAATGGCAGCCATCTTTGAATGGTAACTCGGGGGTGGTGAAGCTTCTCCCACTTTCCCAGTAGGAAATCCCACTTCGAGAGGCGTTCCAGTTGAAAAATCCGACTGGGAACTGGGAAATTCCCACTTCCGAGGACAAATGGAACGCAGCGCTCTGCAGTGTTACTAACTTACAAAAATGAAAAGGAAGCAGACAACCACGCAATTTAAAAAAGAAAGAAGACAAGTGATGGGTCCAGAAGATATTAACGAGGCTGTTAGCCACTGATGGATTAATTATGCAAGTTCATCTCAAAGTAAGATAAATCCTCTATACATCTGTTTAAGGGAAATATTTGACTTTTTCTCGCTCTCCTTTTTGCATTTGGACTTTAACTGTTTGAAGTTAAAATCTGATGTCCCTGTGATATTCTTGCACTGACATAATGAATAAAGTGAACGAGTTAAATTGCGTTTGTTAGATAAGCCTTTTCTGCTCTCTAACTCTGCCGCTTGCTGTCCGTGGTGCAGAAAACGGATGTGTATTGCGTAAAGACCCATTGGCTGAATTGACGCCACTGAGGGAGGAGACAGAGAGAAACTCCAGGTTCATTCATATAAACCTGGTCCCGACCAGGTTAGATTCAGAGCGTCTGTTACTACGGTAACTGACCGAGAGCTTAAGTTACCTCTCTTTGTGAAACAGGCTAGAGTTACCTCTCTTTCTCTGGTTTGAGTTACCTCCCTTTGTGAAACGGAAAACTCAGAGTTTCCCTCATTTCAGGGTCAACAGACTCAGAGTTTTCACTAAACCTGCTTTGTGAAACGGACCCCAGGAAGCAGGAACACACAGAAACACACGTCAAGCACTGGAAATCTGCAACAAAAAAAACACAAACAGGACACGAAACCGGCACGGAGCCGACCAAAACATGAACAGCAATCGACGCAAATCTTGAGATCTGATCGCAGTCTGAGCTAAGCTACCGCTACATAACCCCAAAAACTAGAGAGCCAGCATGCAGGTGAACAAGCCAGTGTGTATGTCTATGTGTGTGTGTGTGTGTGTGTGTGTGTGTGTGTGTGTGTGTGTGTGTGTGTGTGTGTGTGTATGATCATGCGTGTGTGTGTGTGTGTGTGTGTGTGTGTGTGTGTGTGTGTGTGTGTGTGTGTGTGTGTGTGTGTGTGTACATGTCTTTGTGGCTGTGTGTGTGTGTGTATGTATATGTTTGTGTGGCTATGTATGTTTATGTATATGTATGTGACTAAGTGGCTATATGTGTGTGTGTGTGTGTGTGTGTGTGTGTGTGTGTGTGTGTGTGTGTGTGTGTGTGTGTGTGTTTGTGTGTGTAATAAACCAAACAAAGCTCTACCTGAAGTGTATCTATAGTGGGGGAGGGGGGGGAGCGACCCCTCCACCCGCGAGACCAGAGGCCGACACGGAATAGCCCGGAACCCAGGCCACCGGCAAACCCACAAAGGGGAGAAGTAGGAGGGAGGCAACCCACCACCTGCGAGGCCAGGAGGCAGGACCAGTAAAGCCGGCCCTGGTAAGACACCCGTGCTCCCCCACCGGCCATCCAGTAGACGGGGGCCGGCCCTCCGAGCCAGGCCAGGGCCCCACCGTACCTCCACGGGCGCCCCCGGCGCCGCCGGAGCCCCCAGACGGAGGGGGAAACGGTCCAACATCCCCCCATTCATACTGACAACATAAGACATAGGCACCTGGGAATGGTGCCCCCCGCCGCCACGCCCGCCTGTGCACCCCCCGGTCAGGGGAGGCCTGGTCCCCGGACCCAATAGGTTCTATTTCAATGTCTCCCAGGTGACCTAATATACATACCTTGGGGCACACTGGGATTCTGTAGTTGATCCATGTGGATAAATCCTCACAAGTCTCCTTCCAGAACCTCTGTCCCGGTGTACAGAACCATAAAGCATGGATATAATTATCAGGAGTGTTCTCTGTGGACTGTGAACAAATATTAGAGGTGACAAAGCCCATCTGGAACATCCTTTGTCCAGTAAAGTGTATTCTATGAAGAACTTTGTACTGTATAAGTTGTAAGTTTGGGTTTTTAGTCATAGTAAACGTATTTAAGCATATTTGTGACCAAGAAAACTGGTCGGTATTAAGAGAGAGATCCGCCTCCCACTTAGAGATCGGGAGAGAGACTGAATCGTCCAGTTTAGACACTAACCTGTAGAGTTTTGATAACAACTTTGAAGTACTTAGATTCAATAAATCTATTATTTTAGCAGGAAGTTGTAAGTTTAATTGACTAATTTTGTATGTTTTATTTATTATGGCCTTAAGTTATTGATACTCTAAAAATGTATTCCTGCTAACTCCGTATTGAACAATAAGTGAATTGAAAGGTACAAACTGTCCTCCTACAATTACGTGCTGTAAATACCGTATTCCTTGATCTCTCGATTGAACGAAGTTAACCACCTTTTTATCATTTTTCACGATGTCTGGGTTGTTCCATATGGGTGTACGGTCACATGGAAAAGGTGAAATTTTAGCTACTTTAAGAAATTCCCACCAAGCTGATAAAGTTGTGCTGATATTAATGCTTTTAAAACATTGATGATGTTTGATACTTTGACTAATAAATGGTAACTCTGAGATTTCTAGTTCGTTGCAAAACACTTGCCCTGAGTCCAGCCATTGACTATCTAAAGGATGATCTTTTGACCATTTTACAACATACTGTAATTTATTGGCAAGGAAGTAATACTGAAAATTAGGTAACTCTAAACCTCCATATTCTTTAGATTTTTGCAATGTCTTTAAACTAATACGTGGAGTTTTATCTTTCCACAGAAATTTTGAAACACCTGAGTCCAACGATTTAAACCAGGAAAGAGGGGGTTTGCATGGTATCATTGAGAAAAAATAATTTACTTTTGGTAAAACCATCATTTTAATGGTGGCTATTCTACCCATGAGTGAAATGGGGAGAGAGCTCCATCTGGAAAGATCATCTTCTATTTTCTTTATAAGCTGAACATGATTTAATTTTATTAACTCTGACAGCCTAGGGGATATGTTTATGCCTAAATATCTAATGTTCCCTGATTGTAATTGAGTATTAGTTATATTCCTAAAATTGCAGTTAACACACAAAACAGTGGATTTAGACCAATTAATAGAATAGTCAGACAGAGATGAAAATCCCTCTATAAGTGCAATTGTCTGTGATAGTGAAGATCGTGAGTTCTGGAGGAAGAGGAGTACGTCATCCGCATAAAGACTTATTTTGTGCTCTAATATTTTGCATTGTACACCTTTAATATTTGGATTTTGTCTAATAGCTGCCACTAAAGGTTCAATAAATATTGCAAATAATGAGGGAGATCATTGATCATTTGTCCTTACACGTGCCTTGGGCGTGTAAGGACAACTTTCCTCTTGTTGATGCACTAAAGTCTTTTTTTATTTGTGTTTTTATTATTATTACGATAGATTGTTCACTCTTGGGTTTATGCTGAGCTTTTATAACTCACCACCAGGGGGCACTGCTGCTCTTTCTATATATGGAGAGTGTAATATCCCAGAATTACAAACAATAAAATAATTTATCCATCTAAAATGAAAACTTAATTACATTTTCATGATTATTTCTGACTAAATATGAGTTGAGGTAAAAAGACATTTACTTCTAAACGGATGTCTGATATAAAAGGGTTCAATCCAAAGTGTGTCCTCTTCCTGGAATCTGATCCCGATGATCCTCCCTCTTCTTCCTGCTCTCCAACCTGCAGATCTGCAGCTTCAACACGGATCTCAACATCAGCTTTAGAATAAATCATGTGTCAGACGAGTTGTAAATCTAGTACAACTTGATTTTATACATGTGATTCAATAATATTGTTAATTTTATATTTAAATAATATGAAAAACGTACACAAATATGTTGTAATTTATAGTTACAATAACAGCATGGATAATTTGAATAACATTGTTTTGACTTAGTTTGTCCCATGAATTATCACGATAATCTGATGTATGTGCAGCTCAGATTTTAAACTGTATAAAGCCTTTTACAGTTTTCAGTGAACTATGTATAACATCACAATATATAACCTCTGAACGGAGTAGATGGAGAGAATTTAACAACATGGAGCTGCAGATTAACTTTACAAAGAGAATGTGAGTGAAGAAGAAACAATCGGGAAAAAGGACGTGTGAGAGAGGCTTTGTAGATTATCGAAATAAACTGTGACGTTTAAAGAAACTTCAGCACACACTAACAGCTCTTTATTTGCACCGGGGAGACGGCAAGTTACCAACAGCAACAAATAATACGATTTTAAGAAGGAACAGGGATTCAAACAAACTCAATGCAGAACTTTAAAAAAAAGTACACCACCACATCGTTCCCTCTGCGTCAAGTTGACGGAGAAGCATAAATCTGTGTTGAACCTGCAACCCTTGTGGGGAGGGGATTAGGATCATCAGCCACAGGAGGTGGTGGTTGGACTTCTGCGGGTTCTTCTTCTGTGGGTCAGACAGTAGTGGACATCTGCCCCCGGAGGACGACAACATGAACTTCATTTGTCACGAGTCACCAGACTTCTCCTCCGGGTGATTTTTCATGTGATTCAGCAATATACTTTTGCGGCTAAAACCTTTGTTGCACATCTCGCACAAATATCGCTTCTCACCCGTGTGCGTGTCTATGTGGCGTTTAAGATCCGATAATGTAGTAAAGGTTTTGCTGCAGGTGTTGCACAGGTACGGCCTTTCACCGGTGTGGATCCTCGAGTGAATCACCAGGCAGGAACGTTGCGTGAAACCTTTTCCACATGTTTTGCAGATGTAGGGCTTCTTGCCCGAGTGTGTGGTTATGTGGCGTTTAAGATGTGATGAATTAGTAAAGGTTTTGTTGCAGGTGTTGCACAGGTACGGCCTTTCACCGTTGTGGATCCTCGAGTGAACCACCAAGGTGGAAAGTTGCATGTAACTCTTTCCACATGTTTTGCAGATGTAGGGCTTCTCGCCCGTGTGCGTGGTCATGTGGCGTTTAAGAATTGATGATTGAGTAAAGGTTTTTCCGCAGGTGTTGCACAGGTGCGGCCTTTCGCCAGTGTGGGTCCTCGAGTGAATCACCAGGTTGGAACGTTTTGTGTAACCTTTTCCACATGTTTTGCAGATGTAGGGCTTTTCGCCCGTGTGCGTGGTCATGTGGCGCTTAAGAGCTGATAAATTAGTAAAGGTTTTGTCGCAGGTGTTGCACAGGTACGGCTTTTCACCAGTGTGGATTCTCGAGTGAACCACCAGGCTGGAATTTTGCCTGTAACTTTTTCCACATGTTTTGCAGACGTAGAGCTTCTCACCCATGTGGATCATTTTATGCTTGTTGAATGTTGATGATTGTCTAAACGATTTTCCGCAGGTGTTGCACAGGTACGGCCTTTCGGCAGTGTGGATCTTCATGTGATCCATTAAAATACTACGTTTATTAAACTCCTTCCTGCCAGTGCTGCAAGAAAACGCCTTCTTCCCAGTGTGGGTCCTGGTCAGCTTTGATTTACAGTTGCTGTCTGAAGGGACAGCAGCATCTTCGTGGTCACTGTGTCGTCTCATTAGCTCCGGATCTGCAGTTTTACTGGAGTCTGAGCATAAACTTTCAGTCCCTTCCTCATCTTTGTTTTGAGCTTCAGGAGAAGTGTGCAACAGCAGCTGGCCACAGTTTGGTCCTGGTTCACCATTTTCAATTTTCACAACAGCGACATTGACCAATGAGACATCCACCTCTACGTCCTCGTGTTTCATCTCCTGACCGCTGGAGTCTTCCTCCAGTTCTGTAGTCTGTGGATGCCCTGGTTCCTCCTGGTCCGGGCTGCAGCTCCTCTCCAGGTTATCCAGGTGCTGGTCACTGAAAACCCCGTCCTCCTCCACCTTACAAACATTTTCTTGTGGGAGTTCTGGAATTACAAAAAGGGACAAAAAGATAGGATTTTAACAAGTCAAAAGTGCTTCCCAGTGTTGATTGTTTGGTTGTATTTGTGAGGTTTAAACTTTGTCCTGAATCTTCGGTCTTCCCCTTCATCTATGTAGTTATTTGAAAACAAGTGCATTACTCTGTGTGACCATTAGGCGGCACTGTGACTGTACTCTTGTGTTACTGCGTTGGTATCGAGACAGTTGAAGAATAAAGTTGTTGTTCTAGAAATGAAATGGCTTCTCAAAGATCCTGGAGAAATTGGTCTATAACAGAATGATGAAACATTTGCAGGACTGTAATATACTGTATAAACACCAATATGGATTTAGGAAAAATCATTCTACAGAAATGGCTATAATTCAATTGGTTGATAAAATTCACACTGCAATCAATAATAATGAATACGCTTTGGGAATCTTTCTTGATTTATCCAAAGCTTTTGACACAGTTAATTTTGATATTCTTCTTCAAAAATTACTACACTATGAATTTGCTGGAATCATTCGTGTGTGGGTTTTCAATTATATTCATAACCGTTAGTAATTTGTCATCATTGACCGTAAATCATCAGAGAGGGCCGCCTTAAAATGCGGGGTTCCGCAGGGGTCTATACTAGGGCCCCTGTTATTTTTGATTCATATAAATGATTTGGCCGCAGCCTTGTCCTCCTTGTTTCCTGTACTTTTTGCCGATGATACAAACATATTTATTCCACATAATGATTTTTCATCTGTAATGGGAAAGGCCAACCATGATTTACAAAACATTTCAAAATGGTTTAAAAGGCATTTATGTTTATGTTCATGTTCTGGATCTCTGGAAAGCTTCTAGAGACATCATCTGTTGTATTAGACGCTATATAAATAAAAATTGAATTAAAATTAACAAACTATCACTGAATATAAAAAATCAAATTTTATTATATTTGCATCAAAAAATAAAATATATTGTAAATCTAACACCGGTCTGTCTATAGGAGATGACCCGCTTACCCAGGTTACATCAACAACCTTCCTTGGTGTAATTATCCATGAAAGTTTAAGCTGGAAAAACCACATCAACCATGTCTGTAAAAAATATCTAAATCTATTGGTATTATTGGCAAATTCCGTAGTTTGGTGAATGAAAATTGTCTCCCAACTCTTTATTATAGCTTGATATATCCATATCTCATTTACTGTAATATTATTTGGGGAGCTACCTACAACACACATCTTCATAAACTTCATATGTTACAAAAAAGATTGTGCAGGATTGCCACACACAGTAATTGGTCTGCTCATTCTGCCTCTCTTTTCAAACAACTCAATATTTTACCCAACTTTAAGTTAAATACATATCAAACCTGCAATTTTATTTTCAAAGTATTGTTCCTGCCAGTTTCATTTTCTTTGCCATGTAAAGATTTTTTCAGTACAACAGTGATATGCACCATTTTAATACAAGACAGGCTAATCATTTAAATCTCCTGAAGTTCCGTACTGGTTTGTGTCAGTTCTCCATCAGATACAGTTATGGAACACCTACAGCAATCTCGTCTACCTCTACTTCATTCAATCATTTTAAACGTAAGCTCAGGACACATTTAATTGATCAGATTACCTAATGATATTTCTAGATGTGTTATATTTTTCTTTAATCATGTAGATAACATGTATTCTATTCATGCTGCTGTTTATTTGCTTTGTCTTTGTTTTTAGACTGCAATCATGTATTCAGCCTAGCACATTACCAATCTCTCTTTTACATTTGGATGTTACTTGTTCTGTTTTTATACTGTGCTGAATTAATGAATAAAAATAAAAAAAATCTACACAGAGCCAGTGTGATCTGCATCTTTTCTACTAAATAAAGGATTAAGTTTAAAGTCTGAAATACCAGTCTGGTCCAGAGTCTGAATGGACCATGAAAGGCAGCACCACTCTTATCCCCCCTGGCATGAAATGTGATTTCTATGTTCTGTTTCAGATATATAATATGTAAACTTGTTTTTTGTGAAATAAAGTAAACATAAAGAAAACAAAGCAGGAACAACAATGTGCAGCATGTGCATATGGAACTGTGGAGACTCTGTGGAACAGTTTGGAGCTGGAAATGAAAAGATACTAACATAAATCTGTTTAAAAAGAGATACAAAAAATGATTTATAAACAGGTATATGGAAGAGGAAATGGGGTAACGAGTGAGAAACAAATAAAATAGGGAAAAATGGTAAATTATACTTGCTTAAGATATGTTTAGATATTTATGTGGATATTTATGTAGTATATATTATATGTTGAGAGGGATAGTTATAATTATGTAACATATGTTATATATTTATTAGGTATGTAGCATATATATATTTATAGGGATATGTAGTTATATAGTGTATATTTATATACATTTATAAAATATTTGTATTTTCTATATATTGATATAATATTCATGTAATATTTATATTTTCTATATACTTATATGGATAATTATGTGGTAATAGGCATGTTTTACATAGTATTTATATAGACTATATTTATATGGATATTGTGTAGATATAATAATAGCAATAATGTAAATTCATAGAGTTATAAAGGGGTAGGAACTAGGAAAAAGTGTAGACTTCTTCCTACTCCTTTTTTCCAACATATGTGAATATGAAGATGTTACTGTTTATTTTTTATTTTTTATATACATGTTCGAAATAAAAATTCATTCATTCATTGATAAAGTGTGAAATATCAGTCTGGTCCAGAGTCTGAATGGAGCATGAAAGGCAGCACCAAGTAAACAGAACAACAAGTTAGTTCGGGATGTTTCCGAATCCCACATCAGCAGCTGCTTGAGCTGGGGAGTTTCCCATTTAGTTGGTTTGCTTCATCACCACGGCTTTTAACTGGAAACAAAGGGATCTTGTAGGAGTCATACTCATGTGTTCATTCATTCAACTTTCCAGGGTTACGTACCGACTCTGTGGAGTCTGATTTCAGGTTTCCAGGCGAGGTCCAACAGTCTGCGCTGACGGTCGAGCTCTTCTTCATACTCCAAGATGCTTTTTTCAAACACTGACAATATTTCTACAGCAGCTGCTGTTAGTCGCTGACCGATAAACTCTCTCAGATGATTCACCTTAGACATTGTTGAAGAGGAAAAAGAAAGGAAACAACAGAACCGTCCTCTCCTTCTTCTTCTCTAGGTTTAATGGCGGATCACAACCAACGTTATTAGGTTCTACCGCCACCTGCTGTACCGGAGTGTGTAACATCAGGATCATTATTACACCAGGTTACAGTCTAACTTAAAGGGGAAAAAAGGAAATACCTAAATAAAATAAGATAATCACATTTAAATCTTATTATCTATCCCTGCATCTTTAAGAAAGACAAGGATTTCCTTATAACAATCCCTCGTCACCTCACTCCTCCCTAATAACCTACTAAACTCCATTCCCGTCCCAGCTCGTACATCCTGTCTCTTAAAGCGTTCCTTTCTACCTCATACTTGCCACATTTAAGAATCACATGCTCTACATTCTCTGTGACATCACACTCATCACATTTATCACACACGGACTTTGACATTAAATATAGAATAGCTCCTTCTCGCAGTCACAGTAAGGGCCAAATCCACAAAAGGATTGCGCGGCTTTTGCGGCCGCTAAACCGGTGCAAATGAGACAAAAAGAGAGCGTCTAATTCACAAAGCACCCGCAAAGGGCGAATTGCTCCACAAACTGCGCTGCCAAGCAAATAGTGTCATGGTGCGCCGGTGCCATTTGCATGCATGCAAATGAGGTAATATTCATACATTCCGCGCAAAATTGCCCCCTTTCTATGCAAATAAGCCTCAGAAAGGCAAGCGCTATTTGCCACACGCAAAAATAGTGGAGCAAATACCGTCTTTTGGAAGCGTGTATTAAACTGCGCGCAAACTTCAATCCTGTGTGATACTGAATGATATTAAGGGTGAAATCTACATTCAGACATGACTGTAGACAATCAGATCAAGTGGGGTTGTGGACTTATCGGATTTAAAAATAAAAGTAACAGGGCGGAGTTCAGGATTCATCCATACATAAGGGGCTGCTTTATTACAAATAATTTCACCATATAAACATATACATCTAGAATGTGTGTGTTTAACAGCTGACCTGTAGGTGTGTGTAGCAAAACAAAGAACATGAATTACCATCAGATCCTGATGATCCCGATCCAGTGTTAATGAAGTTACTGGTGCTGTGCCTTGTGCGTAAATGCGCACAGCCTTGTAACGCCCGCCAATGTAATATTGCCCGCAAACGTAATAAACCACAAACGTAATAAAAATATGCAGCTTTTAATGTAATAATCCTGCAAATGTAATACATTTCCCACAAACGTAATAGCCCTGCCTACTACAAACGTAACACGCGATTTCCCACAAATGTAATAACTATTACGTTTGTAGAGATTTATTACGTTTGTGGGGAAGTGAAAATCTTCAACTTTCAATGTTGTAATAACTTCCCACAAATGTAATAATGCAATGAATAATGGTTGTTGGTATGTATATATATGTTACGGTTAATGTAGAAAAACGGCTATTTTGCAAACTAGCCGGTGAATGTGTAAATTATAATAAAACCCATCCACACTCTCGCAGCCTGCCCTGCATAATTAATGCTGTGGATGTGTCAGACCCCACACTTTTTCGGGGAGTGTAACGTTAGGCCAACTGAACTGTAGGCTATTCTGTAGTAACTGGACTATATCTACCAAATGAATTACGTTTGCTTAGTTTGTTTTGGTTTAATCAATGTGTGCAAATGGAGGAGGAGGAGAGGCCTCATCTCATCATGCGCTTCGGGTTTGCGCGATTCGGGTTTAGGAGCGCACCTTCTATGAGAGAGACGCAACAACTGTTTGTCTGTTTTGGAGGTGGCAAAGAGAAGAATTTTTTAATTCATGTGTTCTTTATTATTTGTCATAAAAAAAATTATGTTGTTAAGAAACTTTTATTGCAATGGGCTTCAAAATAATAAACATGGTAAGTCTTTGAGACATTAAAATATTTAAATATCAAACTGATCAAACTATCAAACTGATTTTGGTGTGAAATATATAGATATACAAGACACATTTAAAGCTGCAGTTTCCAACATTTAACCACTAGAGGGAATAAAGATCCCAAACTAACCCCCAAACTCAGAATGACGGTTCATTCATGCATGAATCACCCACAGGTTTTCTGCAGGGGTTTGAAGCCTCTTTTTCCTCGTATTGTGGCAGGTTGGAATTATATAAAGCAAGAAGTTTAATGCGTAATTAGGGGCGTGGCCTTTTGATTGGCATTCATTTGTCCAACCTGTAAATAAATACTTTTTCTAAGATCTTAGAAAATGTTGGGAGTAAAGAATCAGGCCTGTAATTAGTGAATTGGTGTCTGTCTCCAGTTCTGTACAGTGCGATGACTTTTGCAGTTTTCATTTTTTTTTGTAAATGTCTCAGTTCTGAGTGACTGATTACAGCTGTATGTCAGTTAACAATCCATCAATAACCTTTTTGACTATTGTCATATCACCACAGTCAGTTGACACCTTGTTTTTACATTTACTTACAATATCTATGATTTCTCTCTCCTCCACAGCTGTGAGAAACATTGAATCTGGATTTCTACTTATTAATGTTTCCTTCCATCCATCAGCTGATCCAGGATCACACATTTTTCTGCCAGCTTTGGTCCAACACTCACAAAATACCTGTTAAAATGATTAACCACCTCATTCATATTATTAATGACTTCATCGTTATTGGTTAAATATTGTGGATAATTAGTCTGTCTTGAACTTTTACGTTATTTTTAGTCCTTATTCATGGAGAGACATTTTCATTAAACCTTCTCCAGAGACCAACAGAGCAGATCATCTTTTTTTAACCCACATCAACTCCATGGTTCCTGACACAGTGGATTCCTATCAGTTTTCCTACCGTGCCAACAGATCAGTGGATGAAGCGATGGCTTCGGCTTCACTTCACCTTCCAACACCTGGACAGGATGAACATCTATGCACGGCTTCTGTCCCTGGATGTGTCATTTGATGAAGCCAAGACCAGTGAAATAACAAACTGGATCAAAATGACGTGATTGAGGAAGTTGAGGATAAAGGACAAAAGTGCATCTCCACTTTTCAACTTCATTTGATGACATTTCTCTTTCCACATTGTTTTCTGAGCTAAATGCTGGTTGTTCTGATCACGCTGTACCAATAATCTGCATCACTGACAACTTTCCTCTTGTTGATGCACTGAAGTCTTTTTTTATTTGTGTTTTTATTATTATTACGATAGATTGTTCACTCTTGGGTTTATGTTGAGCTTTTATAACTCACCACCAGGGGGCACTGCTGCTCTTTCTACATATGGAGAGTGTAATATTCCAGAATTATAAACAATACAATAATTCATCCATCTAAAAGGAAAACTTAATTACATTTTCATGATTATTTCTGACTAAATATGAGTTGAGGTAAAAAGACATTTACTCCTAAACGGATGTCTGATATAAAAGGGTTAAATCCAAAGTCTGTCCTCTTCCTGGAATCTGATCCCGATGATCCTCCCTCTTCTTCCTGCTCTCCAACCTGCAGATCTGCAGCTTCAACACGGATCTCAACATCAGCTTTAGAATAAATCATGTGTCAGACGAGTTGTAAATTTAGATAACTTTATTTTATACATGTGATTAAATAATATTGTTAATTTCATATTATGTAAATAATATGAAAAACGTACATAAATATCTTGTAACTTTAGCTTATATAGTTACAATAACACAGCATGGATCATTTGAATTGCATTGTTTTGATTTAGTTTGTCCGATGAATTACACGATAATTTGATGTACGCGCAGCTCAGATTTTAAAAAGCGTAAAGCCTTTTACAGTTTTCAGGGAACTATGTATAACATCACAATATATCGCAAAATGTGGATACTGCAATATCGTATTGTATCGTGACTCAAGTATCGTGATGTGTATCCCACATCACACTCATTTCCTCATTCATTTGCAAACTAAATGTTCTTGTTTTCTAAATCAATAAAAACATTTTAAAGGGGAAATAAAAGCAAACCGTATCTGACTGCACTGACTTCTGAAATCTTCAAGGTTTTTTGTTTAATGCTGCAGATATTAAAGTTTATAAAATGGTGACAGATGGTTGGCTGTTCTGTTTCTGGCGTGTTGATGGTTGCGTTTCTTCTTTTGTCCTCGTTTCTCTGAAGTTTCTTCATGTTTTCAGAGGAACGTTGTAAAAACTTGGACTAACCTCAGAACGGAGTAGATGGAGAGAGTTTAACAACATCGAGCTGCAGATTAACTTTACAAAGGGAATGTAAGTGAAGAAGAAAAAGACTTTGTAGATGAACGAAATAAACGTTTAAAGAAAATTCAGCACATACTAACAGCTCTTTATTTGCACCGTGGAGACGGCAAGTTACCAAGAGCAACAAATAACAATTTTAAGAAGGAACAAGGATTCAAACAAACTCAATGCAAAAAAGTACACAACCACATCGTTCCCTCTGCGTCAAGTTGACGGAGAAGCATAAATCCGGGTTGAACCTGCAACCCTTGTGGGGAGGGGATTAGGCTCATCAGCCACAGGAGGTGGTGGTTGGACTTCTGCGGGTTCTTCTTCTGTGGGTCAGACAGGAGTGGACAGCTGCCCCCGGAGGACGACAACATGAGCTTCATTTGTTACGAGTCACCAGACTTCTACTCCGGGTGATTTTTCATGTGACTCAGCAAATCAATTCTGCGGCTAAAACCTTTGTTGCACGTCTTGCAGAAATAACGCTTCTCTCCCGTGTGGGTGTCTATGTGGCGTTTAAGATCTGATAATCTAGTATAGGTTTTGCTGCAGGTGTTGCACAGGTACGGCCTTTCGCCGGTGTGGGTCCTCAAGTGAATCACCAGGGTAGAACGTAGCCTGTAACTTTTTCCACATGTTTTGCAGATGTAGGGCTTCTCGCCCGTGTGCGTGGTTATGTGCCGTTTAAGATCCGATAAAAGAGTAAAGGTTTTTCCGCAGGTGTTGCACAGGTACGGCCTTTCACCGGTGTGGGTCCTCGAGTGAACCACCAGGGTGGTACGTTGCCTGTAACTTTTTCCACATATTTTGCAGATGTAGGGCTTCTCGTCCATGTGGATCATTTTATGGTCCTTGAGCATTCCTGAGTTTCTAAATGATTTTCCGCAGGTGTTGCACAGGTACGGCTTCTCGCCCGTGTGGATCATTTTATGGTTCTTGAGCGTATATTGTTTTCTAAACGATTTTCCGCAGGTGTTGCACAGGTACGGCCTTTCACCAGTGTGGATCTTCATGTGATCCATTAAATAACGACTTTTACTGAACTCTTTCCTGCAAGTGCTGCAAGAAAACGCCTTCTTCCCCGTGTGGGTCCTGGTCAGCTTTGGTTTACAGTTGCTGTCTGACGGGACAGCAGCATCTTCGTGGTCACCGTGTCGTCTCATTGGCTCCTGATCTGCAGTTTTACTGGAGTCTGAGCGTAAACTTTCAGCTCCTTCCTCATCTTTGTTTTGAGCTTCAGGAGAAGTGTGCAACAGCAGCTGGCCACAGTTTGGTCCTGGTTCACCATTTTCAACTTTCACATCAGCGACATTGACCAATGAGACATCCACCTCTACGTCCTCGTGCTTCATCTCCTGACCGCTGGAGTCTTCCTCCAGTTCTGGAGTCTGTGGATGCCCTGGTTCCTCCTGGTCCGGGCTGCAGCTCCTCTCCAGGTTATCCAGGTGCTGGTCACTGAAAACCCCGTCCTCCTCCACCTTACAAACATTTTCTTGTGGGAGTTCTGGAATTACAAAATGGGACAAAAAGACAGGATTTTAACAAGTGAAAAGTGCTTCCCAGTGTTGATTGTTTGGTTGTATTTGTGAGGTTTAAAGTTTGTCCTGAACCTTCGGTCTTCCCCTTCATCTATGTAGTTATTTGAAAACAAGTGCATTACTCTGTGTGACCATTAGGCGGCCATATTTTCACCAAATCTCTAGAAACTGGAATAATACCCAATGACCTCAAAATTGCCAAAGTAGTCCCTGCTTACAAATCTGGAGACCATAGTGTATTTAGAAACTACCGGCCCATTTCTGTTCTCCCATGTTTCTCAAAGATCCTGGAGAAATTGGTCTACAACAGAATAATGAAACATTTGCAGGACTGTAATATACTGTATAAACACCAATATGGATTTAGGAAAAATCATTCTACAGAAATGGCTATATTTCCATTGGTTGATAAAATTCACACTGCAATCAATAATAATGAATACGCTTTGGGAATCTTTCTTGATTTATCCAAAGCTTTTTTTTTTTTTATATATTCTTCTTCAAAAATTATTACACTATGAATTTGCTCTAAAAAAATCTACACGGAACCACTGTGATCTGCATCTTTTCTACAGAATAAAGGATTAAGTGTAAAGTGTGAAATGCCAGTCTGGTCCAGAGTCTGAATGGAGCATGAAAGGCAGCACCAACTAAACAGAACAACAAGTTAGTTCGGGATGTTTCCGAATCCCACATCAGCAGCTGCTTGAGCTGGGGAGTTTCCCATTGAGTTGGTTTGCTTCATCACCACGGCTTTTAACTGGAAACAAAGGAATCTTGTAGGAGTCATACTCATGTGTTCATTCATTCAACTTTCCAGGGTTACGTACCGACTCTGTGGAGTCTGATTTCAGGTTTCCAGGCGAGGTCCAACAGTCTGCGCTGACGGTCGAGCTCTTCTTCATACTCCAAGATGCTTTTTTCAAACACTGACAATATTTCTACAGCAGCTGCTGTTAGTCGCTGACCGATAAACTCTCTCAGATGATTCACCTTAGACATTGTTGAAGAGGAAAAAGAAAGGAAACAACAGAACCGTCCTCTCCTTCTTCTTCTCTAGGTTTAATGGCGGATCACAACCAACGTTATTAGGTTCTACCGCCACCTGCTGTACCGGAGTGTGTAACATCAGGATCATTATTACACCAGGTTACAGTCTAACTTAAAGGGGGGAAAAAGGAAATACCTAAATAAAATAAGATAATCACATTTAAATCTTATTATCTATCCCTGCATCTTTAAGAAAGACAAGGATTTCCTTATAACAATCCCTCATCACCTCACTCCTCCCTAATAACCTACTAAACTCCATTCCCGTCCCAGCTCGTACATCCTGTCTCTTAAAGCGTTCCTTTCTACCTCATACTTGCCACATTTAAGAATCACATGCTCTACATTCTCTGTGACATCACACTCATCACATTTATCAGACACGGACTTTGACATTAAATACAGAGTTGATTTTAAACTAGTATGACCTAATCTTAATCTAGAAATGATGACTTCCTCTCTCCTACACTTTCCTTTGAAAACCTTCACGTTAATTGACTTCTGTATGTTATAAAAATGTCTCCCTTTTACACCGTTGTCCCACACCTTCTGCCATGAATCCCTCACTGCCTTTCTAATTCATGATTTTGCTTCACCTTTACCAAAAGGAATTTCCATAATTACCTCACTAGTCAATTTCAATGCTCTTTTAACAATATTGTCTGCTTTCTCATTGCCATCAACACCCATGTGGGCAGGAACCCAACAAACCTGCACAGTAATTCCAGTTCTGCATAACCTCCACAACACCATTAATATTTCCAACACTAGATCTTCTCTTATTGTTTTATTTGAAGTCAAACTTTGAAGGGCTGCAGTGGAGTCTGAACAAATGACATAGTTCCTTCTCGCAGTTACAGTAAGTATTTCATTTACCAACGAAAGTAATTAGAACAAAATGCATACAACATTCTTTTCATCACTGGTTTACTACGACTTCTGTCATTTAGCAGACGCTTTTATCCAAAGTGATTTACATCTGAGAAAACAACACAAGCAAGAAGGTTTAGAAAGAGTTTTATTTTTTCCGACACAATGAGAGCTGACGCAATTTATATGATAAGCTTCTGATTGTTAATATCAATATATAAAAGAAAAATATTTTTTAATTCACGTGTACTTTATTATTTGTCATAAAACATTTATGTTGTTAAGAAACTTTTATTGCAATGGGCCTCAAAATAATACACATGGTAAGTCTTTGAGACATCAAAACATTTAAACATCCAACTTAGTTTAGTTCAGCGCTTCCAGTCGGTGGATTTATTATTGACGTGCACATGCAGGACTCATGAGTCACCGTTTGGCATTAAAATAAAAAAGTAAGTTAAGTCAGAGGGAAGGTAAACTTCGGATGGTACGACCAGAGGGAACACAGGGAAGGAGATGAGGATCAATTAACATGATTTTGGTGTGAAATATATAGATATACAAGACACATTTAAAGCTGCAGTTTCCAACATTTAACCACTAGAGGGAATAAAGATCCCAAACTAACCCCCAAACTCAGAATGACGGTTCATTCATGCATGAATCACCCACAGGTTTTCTGCAGGGGTTTGAAGCCTCTTTTTCCTCGTATTGTGGCAGGTTGGAATTATATAAAGCAAGAAGTTTAATGCGTAATTAGTGGCGTGGCCTTTTGATTGGCATTAATTTGTCCAACCTGTAAATAAATACTTTTTCTAAGATCTTAGAAAATGTTGGGAGTAAAGAATCAGGCCTGTAATTAGTGAATTGGTGTCTGTCTCCAGTTCTGTACAGTGGGATGACTTTTGCAGTTTTCATTTTTTTTTTTGTAAATGTCCCAGTTCTGAGTGACTGATTACAGCTGTATGTCAGTTAACAATCCATCAATAACCTTTTTGACTATTGTCATATCACCACAGTCAGTTGACACATTGTTTTTACATTTACTTACAATATCTATGATTTCTCTCTCCTCCACAGCTGTGAGAAACATTGAATCTGGATTTCTACTTATTAATGTTTCCTTCCATCCATCAGCTGATCCAGGATCACACATTTTTCTGCCAGCTTTGGTCCAACACTCACAAAATACCTGTTAAAATGATTAACCACCTCATTCATATCATTAATGACTTCATTGTTATTGGTTAAATATTGTGGATAATTAGTCCGTCTTGAACTTTTCCTAATGGCATCGTTCAATATATTCCAAATACCTTTAACATTATTTTTAGTCCTTATTCATGAAGGAATTCATGTCCCTCTCCATGAAGGCAAGTGGTCTCGGCAGTGAAACAGCAAAGTCCTCCCTCTATTATCATATTATTACTATTATTATTATTATTATTGTAATTATTATTACAAAAGTGCATCTCCACTCATTGAGTTTGCACTTTGAAAGAGATGGAAAATGGACTGGTACCAAAAGCCAGGCTTGTTGCACAAGGTTTTGAGGAACTGCAGCTGTCCCTGGATGTGTCATTTGATGAAGCCAAGACCAGTGAAATAACAAACTGGATCAATATGACGTGATTGAGGAAGTTGAGGATAAAGGACAAAAGTGCATCTCCACTTTTCAACTTCATTTGATGACATTTCTCTTTCAACATTGTTTTCTGAGCTAAATGCTGGTTGTACTGATCACGCTGTACCAATAATCTGCGTCACTGAAAACTTCCTCTTGTTGATGCACTGAAGTCTTTTTTTATTTGTTTTTATTATCATTAAAATAGATTGTTCATTCTTGGGTTCATGTTGAGCTTTTATAACTCACCACCAGGGGGCACTGCTGCTCTTTCTATATATGGAGAGTGTAATATTCCAGAATTATAAACAATAAAATAAGTCATCCAATCTAAAATGAAAACGTAATTACATTTTCATGATTATTTCTGACTAAATATGAGTTGAGGTAAAAAGACATTTACTTTTAAACGGATGTCTGATAAAAAAAAGGTTAAATCCAAAGTCTGTCCTTCAAGACAGTTCTCAACATCAGCTTTATAATAAATCATGTGTCAGACGAGTTGTAAATCTAGTACAATTTGATTTTATACATGTGATTCAATAATAGTTAATTTCATATTATTTAAATAATATGAAAAACGTACACAAATATGTTGTAACTTTAGCTTATATAGTTACAATAACACAGCATGGATCATTTGAATTACATTGTTTTGACTTAGTTTGTCCCATGAATTATCACGATAATCCGATGTACGCGCAGCTCAGGTTTAAAATGCTTAAAGCCTTTTACAGTTTTCAGCGAACTATGTATAAAATCACAATATATCGCAAAATTTGAATACTGCAATATCGTATTGTATCTTGACTCAAGTATCGTGATGTGTATCCCACATCACACTCATTTCTTCATTCATCTTTAAACCAAATGTTCTTGTTTTCTAAATCAATAAAAACATTTTAAAAGGGAAATAAAAGCAAACCGTATCTGACTGCACTGAGTTCTGAAATCTTCAAGATTTTTTGTTTAATGCTGCAGACATCAAAGTTTATAAAATAACGGATAAGGATATTAAAAACTATAACATGAAAGAGGTGGCACACAGCCTCAATGAGTTTTTTGTAAGTGTGGGACCTGACCTTGCAAAAGAAATCCCTGACTCAGGTACATATGATGAATCCGTGGTAGAGAGGAATCATAACTCATTATTCCTACAAGCAGTGGATGAAAATGAAATTTTGAGTGTTGTTAAGAAGTGTAAGAATAAAGAGTCCACTGACTTAAATGATATTAATATGTCACTAGTTAAAAGGGTCATTGGGGGAATTTCAAAGCCATTAACATACATCTGTAACTTATCATTTCAAACTGGTTCATTCCCTCAAAAAATTAAAATAGCTAAAGTCATACCTCTGTACAAAGCTGGAAACAAGCATCAATTCAAAAACTACAGACCTGTCTCCTTGTTACCACAATTCTCAAAAATTCTGGAAAAACTCTTTAACAACAGACTGGATTCATTTTTAGAGAAGAACAGAATACTTGTAGAGAATCAGTATGGGTTTCGATCAAACAGATCTACATCATTGGCACTAATAGAGGCAATAGAAGAAATAACAAATGCAATAGATCGCAAACAGTATGCCGTTGGGATATTCATTGATTTAAAAAAGGCTTTCGATACGATCAATCATGAAATACTAATCAAGAAACTGGAAAAATATGGCATCAGGGGAATAGTGTTGGATTGGGGGAAAAGTTATTTAAGCGGGAGACAGCAATTTGTGAAATTGGGTGACTGTGTTTCTCCATGCTTGGACATTGCATGTGGGGTACCCCAGGGGTCAGTTTTGGGCCCTAAATTTTTCATTTTGTACATCAATGATATATGTCAGATCTCTCTATTTGCAGACGACACTAATATTTTTTGTTCCGGGGATAATTTACAAAAGCTACAAGAGGATATTACCATAGAAATGAACAAACTGAAAGAATGGTTCGACAGAAACAGATTATCATTAAATTTGAGTAAGACTAAAATAATGTTGTTTGGCAATTATACATTAAATACTAAGGTAATAATAAAAAATAGATGGAGTTGAAATAGAAAGAGTTAATGAAATAAAATTTTTGGGAGTAATCATAGATGATAAAATCAACTGGAAATCACACATCAAACATGTACAAAGTAAAGTATCAAGAACCATTGCCATTATAAATAAAGTTAAAAAGGTCTTGGATCAGAAATCACTCCACACTCTTTATTGTTCCCTGGTCTCACCATATTTTCAATACTGTGCAGAAATCTGGGGCAACAATTACAAAACATCTCTACAGCCATTAACCATTATGCAAAAAAGAGCAATAAGAATAATCCACAATGCTGACTACAAGGAACACACAAACCCATTATTCCTGAAGTCCAAAATACTCAAATTTATGGATATTGTGGGCTATCAAACAGCGCAAATAATGTTCAACTGCAGCAAATACTAACAGCTCTTTATTTGCACCGTAGAGACTGCAAGTTACCAACAGCAACAAATCATATAATTTTAATAAGGAACAAGGATTCAAACAAACTCAATGCAGAATAAAAAAAAATAAAAAAAAGTAAAAGAAAAGTCAAGTTGACGGAGAAGCATAAATCCGGGTTGAACCTGCAACCCTTGTGGGGAGGGGATTAGGCTCATCAGCCACAGGAGGTGTTGGTTGGACTTCTGCGGGTTCTTCTTCTGTGGGTCAGACAGGAGTGGACAGCTGCCCCCGGAGGACGACAACATGAGCTTCATTTGTCACGAGTCACCAGACTTCTCCTCCGGGTGATTTTTCATTTGACTCAGCAAATCAATTCTGCGGCGAAAACCTTTGTAGCACGTCTTGCACAAATATCACTTTTCACCCGTGTGCGTGGTTATGTGGCTTTTAAGAGCTGATGATTGAGTAAAGGTTTTTCCACAGGTGTTGCACAGGTACGGCTTTTCACCGGTGTGGATCCTCGAGTGAACCACCAGGGTGGAACGTAGCCTGTAACTTTTTCCACATGTTTTGCAGATGTAGGGCTTCTCGCCCGTGTGCGTGGTTATGTGGCTTTTAAGATTTGATGATTGAGTAAAGGTTTTTCCACAGGTGTTGCACAGGTACGGCTTTTCACCGGTGTGGGTCCTCGAGTGATCCACCAGGTGGGAACGTAGGCTGTAACTTTTTCCACATGTTTTGCAGATGTAGGACTTCTCGCCCGTGTGCATGGTTATGTGGCTTTTAAGATTTGATGATTGAATAAAGGTCTTTCCACAGGTGTTGCACACGAACGGCCTTTCGCCAGTGTGGGTCTTCGAGTGATACATCAGGTGGTAACGTAGCCTGTAACTTTTTCCACATGTTTCGCAGATGTAGGGCTTCTCGCCCGTGTGCATGGTTATGTGGCTTTTAAGATGTGATGATTTAGTAAAGTTTTTTCCGCAGGTGTTGCACAGGTACGGCCTTTCGCCCGTGTGGATCCTCGAGTGAATCACCAGGTTGGAACGTTCTGTGTAACTTTTTCCACATGTTTTGCAGATGTAGGGCTTCTCGCCCGTGTGCGTAGTTATGTGGCGTTTAAGATGCGATGATTCAGTGAAGGTTTTTCCGCAGGTGTTGCACAGGTACGGCCTTTCACCAGTGTGGGTCCTCGAGTGAATCACCAGGCTGGAACGTAGCCTGTAACTTTTTCCACATGTTTTGCAGATGTAGGGCTTCTCGCCCGTGTGCGTGGTTATGTGGTGTTTAAGATGTGATGATTTAGTAAAGGTTTTTCCGCAGGTGCTGCACAGGTACGGCCTTTCGCCAGTGTGGATCTTCATGTGATCCATTAAAATACTACTACTGAACTCTTTCCTGCAAGTGCTTGAAGAAAATGCCTTCTTCCTTGTGTGGGTCCTGGTCAGCTTTGATTTACAGTTGCTGTCTGACGGGACAGCAGCATCTTCGTGGTCACCGTGTCGTCTCATTGCCTCCGGATCTGCAGTTTCACTGGAGTCTGAGCGTAAACTTTCAGCCCCTTCCTCATCTTTGTTTTGAGCTTCAGGAGAAGTGTGCAACAGCAGCTGGCCAAAGTTTGGTCCTGGTTCACCATTTTCAACTTTCACATCAGCGACATTGACCAATGAGACAGCCACCTCTACGTCCTCGTGCTTCATCTCCTGACCGCTGGAGTCATCCTCCAGTTCTGTAGTCTGTGGATGCTCTGGTTCCTCCTGTTCCGGGCTGCAGCTCCTCTCCAGTTTATTGAGGTGCTGGTCACTGAAAACCCCGTCCTCCTCCACCTTACAAACATTTTCTTGTGGGGGGTCTGAAATTACAAAAAGGGACAAAAATATTTTAACAAGACAAAAGTGCTTCCCAGTGTTGATTGCTTGGTTGTATTTGTCAGTTTTAAAGTTTGTCCTGAACCTTCGGTCTTCCCCTTCATCTATGTATTACATTTGAAAACAAGTGCATTACTCTGTGTGACCATTAGGCGGCACTGTGACTGTACTCTTGTGTTACTGCGTTGGTAACGAGACAGTTGAAGAATAAAGTTGTTGTTCTAGAAATGGCTTCTTCCGTGTCATATATAACATGGTGTCAGAGTAAAAACTTGAAGTAAAACAAAAATAGGAAGACAAAATGGAGCAGATGAAACCTCCGACCTGACCTCGTTAAGTCTTGAAGGAAATCTAGCGGAAAATTGGAGAGTCTGGATGCAGAAAGCTGAGACTGGATAAAAAAGGTGAGCAAATCTCACTCCAAGCTTGTTGCTTATGCAGGACACCACATTCCAGCCAAAGGTAAAGTCATGTTGACATGTCAGTACAAAGATAAAAAAGTATGACATGGAGTTTGAGGTCATGAAAAACAACACACCTGCAATTCTAGGAGGAGAGTCATGTGAGAAAATGGGGCTTGTCAAAAGATTGCATGCGCTTAAAAAAGAGTGACATCCTAAGTGAATATGAGGATTTATTCACTGGATTAGGCTGCATACCAGGAGTATATCACATTAAGACGAATCCAGATGTCACTCCAGTAGTACACGCTCCCAGGAAAGTACCTGTCGCGCTAAAAGATAAAATTGAAACAGAGCTGAATAGAATGGAAGAGTTGGGGTTGATAACCATGATTTCTTTTTGCAAAACAATTCAAATCAGATATTTTCTATTTTCAAGAATCTCACTCTACTATGGACAATACTAACTTCTGGAGATCTCAATGGGGTGAAACTATATGGCTGTCCCATGGGACAGAGCGCCCAGCAGGGGTTGCCATCTTGAATAAAAGATTTAAAGGAAATGTCTTGATCACAAAATGCGATCCAGATGGTCACTTAATTTGCCAGGTTATTGAATATAATGAGTTAGGGCCAATCCCAATTCTCCTTCACTCGCCCTTCTTTTCTCCACTCGCACTTCTTTTCTTCCCTAAGCCCTAAAAAAGAAGGGGGAGATTTTAGGGCACTTGAAATCTAGGGCACTTGGCCCAGGTGCCTGTCCCAATTCTCCCCCTACCCCTCGTTTCCATCCCTAGCCTGATCAGGAAGCTGAGAGCCAAAAGCTGTTTTAATTTCAGCTGTAGCGCTGTTAATATGCCACTTATATTCCATATAAAAAAATGTGCACAGAAATATTTACAAAAAAAAAAGTTTGCAGTGTATGTGCTGCTACTGCTGATGAGGTGTCCTGTCCACCATTTTCTCTAAAAGGTTCAGGAACCTGTCCATGTGTTCTTCATATAGTTTTGTACTTGTGTGGTTTTACTCACTTGGAAATACTTTTAAATTGTCTAATAAAACTTGTTTCACAACAGTTTTCTCTTCTGGGGTTTCTCAAAGTAAGGTAATGTCTCAAATTATAAACTGTACAACAAGATCAATAGTAAAATAAGGATAGTGAGAGAATCTGCAGTAAAAAAGGCTTTATTTGCTATATTCAAATAACATTTTTAAAAAGAAAAAAAGTAAACATTGCACGCAGAACAAAGAAAGGTGCTGTTCCATATAAAAAAATTTGCACAGAAATATGTACAAAAAAAAAATTCGGGGGGAAAGTGGACCTGATGCTTCCAGCTTCCTCTTCCAGCTGGTGAGGCAGAGCTTGAGGCCGATGTGCTGGCGTCTTCCAAAGTGTTCTGAGATAAAAAAAAAAGATGGATACACATGTTGATTACAAACATGACTGGACTATCATACACACCCACAACATCATACCAGGTTCATTATCACTGTATAAATAACCATTGCTTACCTTATATTTTTTTTTAAGATTTTCCCATTTTTTGCCAATTTGTGCTGTGGTCACCTTCCCCTCCAGTTCCAGCTCTTTGATGAGTTTCCTGTAACAGAAAACAGTGATGAATAGTAGTTATACCATGGTTAAGGACCCCATCACAGATATTCTGCAAGCAGATAGCTAGATCACTCACTCCCACAGTGGTTTAGCAGCATATTTCTTCTTAGTAAAATTCTCCTCGTTGGTAGCCCTAAAGCTTATTAGGTGTCGGACCTGATCCGGAGTCCCTGGAATGAAATGTGATTACTGCAATGCACAAACGTCCTCGTAAAAAAAACAAACAAACAACAACAAAAAAAAGTTTGAACTATGATAACAAGGCAGCAAGCGACGTTATTACTTCGTAACCCCCTCCAAATAACGTTGCTGCCTTATAGTAATGTGAAATATACAACAAATTTGTAGAAAATATGAGTTAACGAGTAGTTAACAGGACACGGCATGTTATCTACCCGACTCGTCATGAACAGCCACACATTGCATTATCTTACGTTAACTCAGAATCAGAACCAGAACCAGCTTTATTGGCCAGGTTCTAACATTGTCCAACAAGTAATTTGACTCCGGTAATTTCACTCTTTGGTATTAAAAATAAACAATAAACAATGTGGTATTTCTATGTACTGTTCAAACTGTTAAAACATACAAAAGCACTGTGATTTTTTTAATTCCATGGGACATTATACTTACATTTGTGGGTTCAATATCCTCCTGCTCTTTGCGCTTCGCCATTTGACTCAAAAAAATGAAAAAATGCTTGCTTGCTCAAAATCGAGACGAGTCTGTAAAGCATGTTTTCCTCGGTCGGCGAGCTATAAATAGACGCAGCCTACGGCGTAGCTTACGGACCCTACGGCGTAGCTTACGTAGCTTACGTAACCATATTCCGGCGCGATCTTAGCGAACAACGGACAAAAAAGGGATGATGTACATTCACTGAGTGAATATTATGAAAGTAAAATATCGGTTTGCGCCGAGAAATGTAATCAAAATGCATTTTTATGCAGAAACTAACTCAAAATATTGATTTTACTCCCAAAAAAACCAGAAATGTCCTCCATGTTTTTTTTTTTGATTCAGTCCGCAAATGACGACGAAAAGCATTCTGGGAAATCTTCATACCCCCTCGCTCGCCAAGTCAGCATCTGAAATCCCTCGATTTGAAGGGGCCATTCTCAGCCCCTAGCCCTCGTTATGCCCCCTCCCCCTAGGTGAAAAGAGGAATTGGGACACCACTACCTTCACGGGAACGCGCAAAAGTTAGGGTTAGGGAAGAAAAGGAGGGCGAGGGGGAGTATTGGGACGCACCCTTAATCTACATAACTTCAACATTTATGGTTACAACGCAAATAAAGAAAATGTAAACCTTCTGTTATCCATTGAAAACATTTTTGCTGACTGGTTAACCATCCATCCATCCATCCATCCATCCATCCATCCATCCATCCATCCATCCATCCATCCATCCATCCATCCATCGTCCGACGCTTATCCGTTCGCGGGTCGCGGGGGCAGCAGCCTCAGCAGGGATGCCCAGACTTCCTTCACCCCAGACACTTCCTCCAGCTCCTCCGGGGGGAGTCCGAGGCGTTCCCAGGCCAGCCGAGACACATAGTCTCTCCAGCGTGTCCTGGGTCTTCCCCGGGGTCTCCTCCCGGTGGGACATGCCTGGAACCCCTCCCTCGATAGGAGGGACATGCCTGGAACACCTCCCTAGGGAGGCGTCCAGGAGGATCCAGTACAGATGCCCAAGCCATCTCAGCTGATTCCTCTCAATGTGAAGGAGCAGTGGCTCGACTCCGAGCTCCCCCCGGGTGACCGAACTCCTCACCCTATCTCTAAGGGAGCGTCCAACCACCCTGCGGAGGAAACTCATCTCGGCCGCTTTTATCCGCGATCTTGTCCTTTCGGTCACTACCCAAAGTTCATGAGCATGGGTCAGGGTAGGTGCGTAGATTGACCGGTAAACCAACAGCTTCGCCTTTCGATTCAGCTCCTTCTTCCCCACGACGGTCCGGTACATCGACCACATAACTGCGGACGCTGCACTGATCCGTCTGTCAATCTCCCGCTCCATCGTTCCCTCACTCGTGAACAAGACCCCGAGATACTTGAACTCCTCCACCTGAGGCAGGACTTCTTCCCCCACCCGGAGAAGACACGCCACCCTTTCCCGGTGGAGAACCATGGCCTCGGTTTTGGAGGTGCTGATTCCCATCCCTGCCGCGTCGCACTCAGCCTCAAACCGCCCCAGCACATGCTGAAGATCCCGGTCCGATGAAGCCAACAGGACAACATCATCCGCAAAAAGCAGAGATGAAATCCTGAGGTTCCCAAACTGGATCCCCTCCGGCCCCTGGCTGCGCCTAGAAATCCTGTCCATAAAAATTATGAACAGGACCGGTGACAAAGGGCAGCCCTGCCGGAGTCCAACATGCACCGGGAACAAGTCTGATCTACTAGCAGATGACGCCACATTCTTTCTCGGGGATGAAAATAAAGTTTCTATTGCAATAAGCACCATAAATGAGTTTTCCAAGGCCTCTGGCCTAAATCTGAATCTTAATAAATGCGAAATTATATCCATTAAGGATTCTGATAAAACATCAATTTGTAGTATTCCAGTCAAAAATGAAGTTGTTTACTTGGGTATTACAATAACTAAGGACCAACAAAAAAGAATTTGGTAACACTTTACAATAAGGGTCCCTTAATTAACGTTAGTTAATGCATTATTAAGCATTAATTAACAGTTTAATAATAGTTAAATAACCATTATTATGTATTACTTAACATTAATTAGCATATTAGTTAATGCATTAATAAACAGTTAGTTAATGCATTATTAAGCATTAATTAACAGTGTAATAATAGTTAAATAACCATTATTATGTATTACTTAACATTAATTAGCATATTAGTTAATGCATTAATAAACAGTTAATGAATGCCTACTGCTCAGAGTTAATTAATACATTAGTAAGCATTAATAAATGTTACATGATGTAATTATTTATCTTTACGTATGCATTACTTAGTATTAAGTAATACATTAGTTAATACATAAGTAAAACATTAATAATGTCCCTAGTAATCATTTACTAATGGTGTTTATTTGGAGTGAATATGCATTAAGTAACAGCTACCTAATACATCTACTAATCATTCGCTAATGGTGTACATGTTTACTGGATGGGCATTATTAAACAACTATTTAGAGTCTTAAGTAATCATTTCCTAATGGTGCTGTGTATGTTATCAGGTAGCTTACCTGATCTTATGAACGGTAACCTGACATAAACCTTAATAAATGTATAGGAGTGGCTCATAACCATTACTTAACCATTAGTAAAGGCTTGCTGGACCCTTATTGTAAAGTGTAACACATTTATCCCTTAGGTAACACATTATTAATGCTTAACTGCCTCATAAGCATTACTAAACCATAATTAACCATTAGTAAATACTATTCTGGACCCTTATTGTAAAGTGTAACACATTTATCCCTTAGGTAACACATTATTAATGCTTAACTGCCTCATAAGCATTACTTAACCATAATTAACCATTAGTAAATACTATTCTGGACCCTTATTGTAAAGTGTAACACATTTATCCCTTAGGTAACACATTATTAATGCTTAACTGCCTCATAAGCATTACTTGACCATAGTTAACCATTAGTAAATTAAGCAATCACATATAAAGAAGTTTACACTTTTTATTTAAAACAAAATAAAACAGATAACAGATAACAGATAACATTTGTTATATGTATACATCTTATACACATATATATATATATATATATATATATATATATATATATATATATATATATATATATATATATATATATATATATATATATATATATATATATATATACACACACACACACACATCTGTGATAACAGATACGTAACAACAATTCACAGAGGAGAGCTTTGAACAAGCATTATTTAGTAACATAATACAATAACACAGTATGATAGGCTGGCATAATTTTATCATCCTTCATTCTATGTATTGTAGCAGAAATGACTTCAGTGGCCTTTATAACTTCCTTGCATCTTTTAGCAAAGTCTGCCACCGTCTCCCCCTTCTCCACCTGATCATATTCTTCTGGAGCAGCTATTGCGAGCTCGGCAATCGCTGCAGTCCTCACAATAGTAAGTCTGTCTACTCCATACTTCTCGAAGGATTTGGCCATATTCTTCCCCGTCTGGAAAATGGCAAGGACTTCCTTGTACCGCTTCACCACATCACCTGGTCCTCCAACTAATATAAACACACAAGAACAAGAAGGAATGTATCATTTGAATCATGAGATTGATGAGAAGAAAAAAACAAATCATTGTATTTTACTGTTAATGTTCAATGTGCCGCGAGACACACTAATCCCATATGTGACACCTCAACACAGTGTAGAAGGATTTTCTGGCACAACTTCACCAAGGTACATGGAAACACCATGACACACACAGGGAATTATCAAGGCTAAATTGGGAGAAAAAGAGGGGCAAATGCTAAATAAAAATGGACACATTTGGGGTGAATCATTTTTGGAAATGAACATTCATTTGGACCGTACTGGTCCTTCTGGTACATCCCTCTATCAGCGTGCAGGGCTTGAATTTAGCACTCGCCACTTGCCATTTGCGACCCAAATTCCTCAAGTGGCGAGACAGATTTTCTTGCCACTTGGCTAGTTAGAAAAATCGAGATTCCCAACTTTTGTGCCATTTATAAGTCAAATTGAGATTCCCAATACTGTGCGCACCATTGCACCTTTTTATTTTTTATTCTTGATGTCAACTCCGGGTGAACCGTCTGAGTCTGACTCTGAAGAATGAATAGTAAACACTCTGAAGAACAACTGGAGAAAATGGACCAATGCAATGTCTCAGTTTGACCAGCAGGGGACACACTGTATAGTTCCTTAAATGGTTTAGCTGTTGTCTTGTGGTTGTCTTAAGACAGGCTAGGTTGGTTGTTGTAGTCTTTATAAGACACTTTTGAGCTAATAATAAAAAGGCTGCTTGTTTTTAAATTCACTTGTTCGTTCTCATTTGGACATTTTTATCCAGCCCAGAATAAACACATTATTTATACAATACACCTGCTGCATTATAGAATATACAGACAGGACAGGATCAAAGTGTTACTTTGAAGGTGTAATGCTATATATTCCTCCATAAATGTTAGATTTACAATTAAGTAGGCAACTACTGAAATTAAATTATACAAGAACACATCATGCAATCTCATTTTCCACCAATAGTATAGTAGTACACTACTGAATGATAATTGTAGCGTATAGAAAAACAGGATTGATGTAATATGGTACTACGATGACTGCTATATACAAGTGATGTCGAAATACAAAAGTAAAGCAAAGTTTTGGTTTTGGCTAGTAAAAAATCTGGTTGGCTAATAACTTTTTTCATCTACTAGCCACTTGGCTAGTAAGTCAAAAAGTTAATTTCAAGCCCTGTCAGCTTGTCATGAGAGATTGATCTACTTGTAGGGACAACAGACACATACAGCTCAAGCCAGCCAAGAAATACGTTTCACATACCCCGCAGGCAAGAGCGATGTTTGCTTTTCTTCGCCTTTTTCTCCTTATCCTGTCAGAGCTGGATTCAGAGCTGGATTCAGAGTCATCCTCACTGTCGTCTTCACTGTCATGCTGCATCTCAGATCCCCTCATCGCTTCATCATCACTGTCTTCTCTTGTGGACTGTTGAGCCTCCTTGAGACATGTCAAAGCTATGGATGCAAGGATTGATAGTTGATTACATCAGTTTGATTGCTTATTGTATACAAACACCTACAACAACAAACACAGCTATGACACAACTTTCGCACCCACAGCGTACACACCCATCATTTTTTAACCCTCGAGCATCCCTTAAAATTAATATACACTTTTTACCCATAGTCCAAATTTGCCTCATTGACTACCATCTCATAAAAGTGCAATGAAAATGTAATACATATTTATTTTCACTTTCACCACATAAAATCTTTTCAACAACTTCAGACCTAGCCATAGATATAAAGTTAATTATAATCTTTAAACATTATTTTTACAACTCCTGATTTTTTCAATAGAAAAATCACAAAATATGCAATATTTTCAAAAATTAGGTTCAAAGTGAAATATATTACAGCATTGACTATGTCAATAATTGATAACATTTATTTTGATGCATTATTATTTTTGGAACAATGATTGTTCATTTAAAAAAACTTACACTCTTTACCTTCATGTCCAAATTTGCCCCATTGACTCCCATTATAACCACATATTTTTTATGTACTGTAATTCTTACCTATTATAATTTTTTTCAGACGAATTCCTAATAAATCTAAGCCTCTACCTTCAAAATACAGAGAAAACAGGTTTTATGTCTGGTGACCCCCCCAAAACTAGCAGGGGCAGCAGAGCTTCATCACATCAAGTTTCAGTGACGTCTCATCCATCCCGCTCCGTGTTTAGTTGGGGTCTTCAGTTTAAAAAAGTGTCAGCCTTCACGACGTAAACTTCTTCTTCTCCATTATTCAAGTGTTACTGAGTCAAATATGCAGCATCTTTTTGAAAAGTTTACATTTTGTCAGAATGATGTATTTGTTATGACAACTTGAATTGTGAACTTTTCAAAAAAAAGTGTCATAAAGTTAACATTAAGAGCTAACAGTTTAACGTAGTTAGATTAATCTTACCATGTTTTCCAGATGAATTTCCCTCTTCCGCTTTTTCCTTCTGCGTGGTTAGCCTGGTCCTTCGAGGTGAGACTCCAAGCTCATCCATCCTGAGACGCTTCTGTAGATGGGGCCGCGGTCAGTGCGCGCAAAGAAAAAAGTGCGGCGTGCGGCGTTCAGGCCAATTCGGAACTAAGGCTTTTAACTAAGGCCTAATATTGGTGCTCCTAATCGGGAAATTCAGAGTCTTCTTGGAGAATCAGTTTTCTGACATCACATAACAATGTCTAATGTCAATGTCTGGAACGCTTTGAAGACAGAAATGGGAGTTTTCAATGGGGAAACCCAGAGTTCTGAGGCGTCATGAACGCAGCATTGGCGCACACCAGAACTCAGGAGTTATCGCGGTGAAACCTGGGTGGAACTGCCTTGTAGGAGGAGTAGAATTTTCTGGCAGGACGGACAGTAATTTTAATAGGATAGCCACTTACCAAGCTGCAAGTTTCATTTTAGGAGCACTTTAGTGGGTTTCATTTTAGTGGGATAAAGTTAGCAAACAAGTTGAGTGAGCTGACAGAAGGCAAAAAAAAAAACACCTCAAACTAATTGAATGGCTCCAAAAGAAAAAAATACTGAGATGGAAAGTCAAGTGCAGATGGTGGATCTGTGGACCGATTTGAATGGTAGGTAACTTTGGCTAACATTGTGGGATAACTTTTTTGGTCAGTATTATTATTATTATTATTATTATTCGCCAGCTTGATTTCATGATGGACAACATTGCTGCATCCTCAAGAACCCTTTCAAGAATGGCAAAGCAACGGGAGGTCTGCGTGACAGCGATGGAGAGGCTGCATCATAGAGAAGGACAGAGAATTGGGGGAAGGAGCATTTCGTGGTGATAGATGAGTCACTTCAGACATAAAAGAAAGGTAACTTTTTATATTAACTGCTACAAATTGTTAGGCTGCTAATTATGACTTAGTCTTGTGATGCCCAACGTTCAGGTCGAGACTGGACAAGACTTGAATGTCTGGGGAAGTTAGTGCAGGATTTTGTAATAGTGCTACCGCTGGTTGCAACCAGCTTCCTTGAAAAGGTAAAATAGGTAAAATAGGCAGGTTAAATAAGAGTTTTCTTTTTCCTGCTCCTTTCTGAACATGGATAAAGATGCAACTGTTTGCTATTTCCTTTGGTACAATTTGAATGTTTCCATGGGCAGAACAAGTAAATGAAATTAAATGAAAATCTGTGTTAGTCTTCCATCCTCAACCAATGATTGGTTAGCTCTGCTTTGCACACACCTTACCAGAAACGTCAGCAATGTTAGCAACGAAAGGCCCACCCTAAAAGACTGTTGGTTGGTTTTGCAACACTGTTTTTTTTTAAACTCACAAAACGTTTCCACCCAGACACCCGCTTATTTTTACAAAATTGAGGTGGAACTTCCCCAGACAATCATTTTGAAATATTAGAGTTTGGAAACGAGACTAGTTATAACCACATCACCAATGTGGGAAAAATTAATTAGTATATTCAAAGATTCAATATGTAAATTTTGATCAGAATTTTGAGGTAAAACATTACAAAATCATGTGCAATTATCAGAAATATGTTTAGAAAGAAGAGTTTAAATGTTATGTCAAAGACATTTACCAATTGAAGATGCAAAAGGCACCAAATACAACCGCAACAGTAAAAGTTGGTGGCAAAGTGCAAATATGCGGCCTCCAGCAGGGTGCGGATTTTTATTTTAAAAGTTGTACCAGCGCTCCTGCTCCATCCCGCTCCAATTTAGCTCCAGGGCCACCCATACCTGACCTACAACCAGCTTGTTTTCTAGCTGGATCTGTTTGTTATCGAAAAGTATGTAATTGATTAAATTATTATTCAAACTGTGGGAGGGAAGAGATCTGAAACAGAACTCATACTGGAATCTGACGATGCCAGGTTTGGGTTTAAGTGTACAACGCTGCTTTTTTGGACAGGTCTGTGAGCAAGGAGCAAGAAAATTCTCACCTGCTCTGTTTCCCTCACATGCTCTGGTCCACCATCCTAATGTGGAGATCTATACTGTATTTTTTAGCCTGGTATTTGGCTGTACTTTGTGTGTATAAAAAGAGTTAAAAACTGCGAGATCTAACTGCTGTCTGAGCGTCGATCAGCTGAGCCAGAGCACAATGGGTGGGTCACTACACAGCTGTAGCAGCATATGTGTATGTTTTATAACATCGGCAAGAAAAAAAAACATTGTTGATTGTCTTCTCAATCGCAGTGAAACGATTGGATTGCCGATCGACAGAAGATAAGTTGAAACAGCAGCCCATCATTTATAATGTTCATGCTTATAGTGATGAAAAACAGAATGGGACAGAATCATTCCTATAGAAACTCTTAAATGTGGCTATAGTAATCATCCATTCCATGGAAATCTTGCATTTTACTTTGTCTAATCAGATTTGTCAACTTTATTCCTGCTAACATTATAAATGCATCTGACACAAGGTTAATAATCTTGTTTCTTGTTCTGTCATTTTCCCCAAAACACAGTATGGAAGGGGCAGGATGGCTGGGGGCTGGAAGCGGAGGAAGTGGGTGTTCGGGATGCTGGGGGTGCAAAGCACGCGGAGGCGGCCAGGGCGAAGACATCCAGGGAAGCCGGTGCTTTGCTTGGTGGAGAAGAGGGGGAGGAGAGAACTGGTGCCACTCATAGCTCATCATGTCAAAAGGGAGCAGACATTTCCAGGGAGGCTAAACAGAGGGTGGCCTATCATACTGTGTTATTGTATTATACTAAATAATGTTTGTTCAAAGATCTCCTCTGTGCGAATTGTTGTTACGTATCTGTTATCACAGATGTGTGTGTATATGTATATATATATATATATATATATATATATATATATATATATATATATATATATATATATATATATATATATATATATATATATATATATATATGTATGTATGTATGTATGTATGTATAAGATGTATACATATAACAAATGTTATCTGTTATCTGTTATCTGTTTTATTTTGTTTTAAATAAAAAGTGTAAACTTCTTTATATGTGATTGCTTAATTTACTAATGGTTAACTATGGTCAAGTAATGCTTATGAGGCAGTTAAGCATCAATAATGTGTTACCTAAGGGATACATGTGTTACACTTTACAATAAGGGTCCAGAATAGTATTTACTAATGGTTAATTATGGTTAAGTAATGCTTATGAGGCAGTTAAGCATTAATAATGTGTTACCTAAGGGATAAATATGTTACACTTTACAATAAGGGTCCAGCAAGCCTTTACTAATGGTTAAGTAATGGTTATGAGCCACTCCTATACATTTATCAAGGTTTATGTCAGGTTACTGTTCATAAGGTTAGGTAAGCTACCTGATAACATACACAGCACCATTAGGAAATGATTACTTAAGACTCTAAATAGTTGTTTAATAATGCCCATCCAGTAAACATGTACACCATTAGCGAATGATTAGTAGATGTATTAGGTAGCTGTTACTTAATGCATATTCACTCCAAATAAACACCATTAGTAAATGATTACTAGGGACATTATTAACGTTTTGCTTATGTATTAACTAATGTATTACTTAATACTAAGTAATGCATACATAAGGATAAATAATTACATCATGTAACGTTTATTAATGCTTACTAATGTATTAATTAACTCTGAGCAGTAGGCATTCATTAACTGTTTATTAATGCATTAACTAATATGCTAATTAATGTTAAGTAATACATAATAATGGTTATTTAACTATTATTACACTGTTAATTAATGCTTAATAATGCATTAACTAACTGTTTATTAATGCATTAACTAATATGCTAATTAATGTTAAGTAATACATAATAATGGTTATTTAACTATTATTAAACTGTTAATTAATGCTTAATAATGCATTAACTAACGTTAATTAAGGGACCCTTATTGTAAAGTGTTACCAAGAATTTCACTGAATTTCAATCCTATTATCCAAAGAACTAAAAAAAAAGCTAAACCAGTGGCTATTATGGGATCTCTCTCTTAGAGGTAGAGTTCTACTCACCAAGGCGGAAGGAATATCACGTTAACATATGCATCTCTGTCTCTGTTCGTGGACAACAAACGTATTGCTCAGATTGACAGGCTGCTTCTCAACTTCTTGTGGAAAAATAGAACTCATTATCTGAAAAAAATCTGTTTTAATGAATGACTATGAAAATGGTGGACTTCATTTTCTAAATTTCTGCACCCTAAATAACACATTTAAGATAAAATTGGTTGAAACAATTCTTCAAAAATCCTAACTCTATCTGGAATGTCTACCCTTCCATATTCTGTCAAAACTGGGTGGATTAAACTTTTTCTTTACCTGTAACTACAATATTGAGAAAATCCCGATAGAAATGTCTTCCTTTCACCGTCAGGCCTTCCTGTCATGGTCTCTTATTTTAAAACACATCTTTTCACCCCACAAATACCTCATATGGAACAACAAAGACATATTGTTTAAACATAAATCCCTATTTATTGAGTACTGGTTTAATAACAACATTGTATATGTAGCTCAGTTGTTTAACAGGGACGGTCTTCTCTACTCCTATAATGAGTTTCTAGCAGAATACAATATTCCTGTGTCATCTGGCGACTTTGCAAAAGTATTTGGAGCAATCCCTTCTGGTGTTTGCATGTTTTTTAGATCTCAACCAAGAGTGGAAACCCAACAATTATCCCTGTTATTATTGACTGATACTCCAATTGGCCAAATCTGTTTGTCCTGTAACCGTGGTAAGAACAATAAGTTGATTAGATTCTTGTTTAGACAGGATGTCACCACAGTTTCTTATGTGGTCTCACACTGGAATAGGTACATGAATCATATTGGCTGGAAAACGGTCTGGCTCTTACCCAACCGATACCTGTTGACCTACAAAGTTACAGAAATATTGTTTAAAATAATTCATAGATTTTATCCTTCTAATGATCATATTGTCAAAAGGTTTGAAATAGACGTTGATGTGAAATGTGCTTTCTGTTCTTTAAATATTGAAACAATTACTCATTTATTTTGGCTCTGCCCCATTGTCCAAAACCTCTGGATTGATATATGTAATTTTATTGTTAACAATATTCAACAAGAATTTAAGTTGTTTTTGAGGGATGTGCTGTTTGGACTCTATGACTTTGACAGGATTAAGGCAAAACCCAATGAAACATTCATTATTAACCTCGTCATACTGTTGGCAAAATTTCACATTCACAAATGTAAATTTACACATAGAAAACATTCTTTTGTTGCTTATTACAATGAGCTCAATCAGGTTTTTTGCCAGTGTCATCTCACATCTTACACGGAGCCACTGTGATCTGCATCTTTTCTACAAAATAAACGATTAAGTCTAAAGAAATGTATGGATCTGGTTAAATACAAAACAGCGCAAATAATGTTTAAAGCAAAGAATAATCTACTACCATCTAATTTTAGAAAACATAAAGTAGGAACAACAATGTGCAGCATGTGCATATGGAACTGTGGAGACTCTGTGGAACAGTTTGGAGCTGGAAATGAAAAGGTACTAACATAAATCTGTTTAAAAAGAGATACAAACAATTATTTATAAACAGGTAGAGGGGGTTGCAAAAGTATTCACACCTGTAATTGAAATATTTTTTGAATCTGAATTGTATGTGATGGATCACAAAATAGTCTAAGTTGGTGAAGTGAAATATCTATTAAACAGTCATTTAAAAAAATAAAACACTTAACATTAGCATGGAAGAGGAAATGGGGTAACGAGTGTGAGAAACAAATAAAATAGGGAAAAATGGTATATTATACTTGCTCAAGATATGTTTAGATATTTATGTGAATATTTATGTAATATATATTGTCTTGTCACCTGTTCAGAACCTGTCATCTACTTCAGTTGTTACCTGTTCAGTTTAACTATTACTGACCCCTGGTGGTCAGTGCTAGTATTGCGTTATTTCTGCAAGTACTTTTCCACTCAGTGGTGTTCAACTAGTTATACACCAGGTGCTCATTAGTGCAGTGGACACCAAACATTGTAGATGTCAAGACGTTTTTCTCCTCATATAAGCCTTGAAGTGGATATATCTGTAAGTAGATATGGAAAATATTGCTGATAAGATGCCACCTATTTATAATATTATGATATTTCATTTGTATAATTTATGCAGTATATTAACATACATTTTGTATTGTACTGTATTTCAGTTTTACAGAAACGACAGTAAAGCCATACTCTTTTGAAGAAAACGGTTTGCTGGAGTTTGTTGTTAGCTATCTGTCAAGCTGTTGTCCGGGTACACCACCGCGAGGACGGAATAGTAAAAAGATATCTACTCAGCGGGCAGATCATCACAAGGAGAGGAATCTTCATACAGAGTGCCAACATCATCATCCTCATCACCACCCCTGCTCACACCAGGTATACAGCAATACTGCCTGATGTCGATAAAACAAGAGGTGACAATGGAGTCTACAGAAGAGGAAAGTAAAAGTCAACTTGAGATGAGCCAATCGAGCCAATTGAAGACAAGGTCAGAAGCCTCTTGCAGTACCAGGAAATCGAATACTTCTGCTATCAGTTCAGCAGCTGTCGTTGCACGTGCACGTGCTGAGTATGCCAGGAAGGAATCACAGATTTTGATTGAGAAAGCCCAGTTGGATGCTAAATTAAAGAACTTGCAACATGATAAAGAAGTGGCAGAAGCCATGGCTGTAGTGAATGTCCTTGAGTCAGCTGGGGATGATAAAAGCAGTGCTGGAGAACCTATCACTCATGTGATCACCGAACGCACACGGCAGTACGTAGAACAACAGTCAGAGCTACGGCTGTCTGGTGAAGAGAATTTTCACTCTGCTGAAGGCGATAAGCGGTCTGCTGATGGCCATAAGCAAGCTATGACCCACATAGAGCCTACAGTCCATGTACTGAGATCACCAACACCACCAAGGCAGCGCCTGAATGTCTCATATGATACACAGCGCTTCTCTACTATACAGCATGAAGACATTCCTGCATCACAACGACATGGTAGGCCAATGACAAAACTTAACCGGCCTTCGCCAGAGCACCGCAAACCCAGCAGGTTTCAAAGCTCACCACCACACAAACCCACTGAAACCGGTGATACAAGCAACATCAGTGACATGGCTAGGTATCTAGCACGCAGAGACATTGTCACTTCCGGTCTTACCAAGTTCGATGATTCACCTGAAAATTATCGGGCTTGGAGGACGTCCTTTTAAGAACGTCATTGATGGTCTACTACTCAGTGCCAATGAAGAACTTGACCTTCTGGTTAAGTGGTTGGGAAGTGAGTCTGCAAAACATGTGAAGAGAATGCGTGCAGTGCATATAAGTGATCCAGATCTCGGCCTGCACAAAGCTTGGCAACGCTTGGAAGAATGCTTCGGGTCTGCAGAAGTAATCGAAAAGTCCCTCTTCGACAGGCTGGACAAATTTCCTAAAATCACTAATAAAGACCCTATGCAACTGAGGGAGCTCAGCGACCTACTCCAAGAGTTGGAATCGGCCAAGTTCGAGGGTTACCTGACTGGTTTGGGGTATCTAGACACTCCACGTGGTATCGCACCTATTGTGGAGAAATTGCCCTACAACATTCAAGAGAAGTGGATCTCACAGGGTTCCAGATACAAAGATGAGAATCTAGTTGCCTTTCCCCCTTTTGAATTCTTCTGTGATTTCATCAGCCGAGAGGTAAGAGCTCGCAATGACCCAAGTTTTAGGCTCTCGACGACTTTTTCATCCTATATTAAGCCAGAGCAGCCATTCAAAAGACAAGGCAAGAGCATGATAACTGTACATAAGACAGATGTCGCACAAGAGAAAGATGATTCAGGCTCCACGACTGGTGATGTTAAAAAGCTATGCCCTCTCCATAAAAAGCCGCACCCTTTAGCTCGCTGCAGAGGATTCCGAAGCAAGCCTCTCGAAGAGCGCAAGGCTTTTCTCAGAGACAACGGTATTTGCTTTAGATGTTGTTCCACAACAACTCACCAAGCCAAGAACTGCACCGCAGCCATCAAATGCAAGGAATGTGAATGTGATCGCCACATCGCTGCACTTCATCCAGGACCTGCCCCTTCAGCCCCGTCTGAGCATGGCGGGGAGGGAGATGGAGAGCCAGCCCAATCTACAGTCACCTCAAAATGTACTGATGTTTGTGGAAAGGGTCAAAGCGGCAGATCCTGTTCAAAGATTTGCCTGGTTAATATATTCCCAGAAACACACCCAGAGAGCGCCATAAGAGCATACGTTGTGCTTGATGACCAAAGCAATCGGTCACTTGCACGGTCTGAGCTTTTTGATATGTTCCACATCAAAGGGTCAGATTCTCCGTTCACACTTCGTACTTGTGCAGGTACGACTCCGATGACCGGAAGAAGAGCTAAAGGATTTGTAGTGGGATCTGTCGATGGAACCACAAGAGTGTCTCTACCCACGCTGATAGAGTGTAATAACATTCCTACCGACAGAGCTGAAATACCTACGCCAGAGGCGGCGTTGCATCATTCCCATCTCAAAGCAATAGCACACAGCATACCACCTTTGGATTCTAAAGCACAGATCCTCCTCCTACTAGGCCGCGACATCCTTAGAGTGCATAAGGTGCGGGAGCAGCGGAACGGTCCAAATGATGCCCCCTACGCACAGCGACTCGACCTTGGATGGGTCATCATAGGAGAAGTCTGCCTTGAGGCAGCCCATAAACCTACAGACATCAAAAGCTACCACACCAATGTGCTGGAGAACCAACGCCCTTCATTCTTCAGACCATGTCCGAACAAGATCCAGGTGAAGGAGCAGTACGTCCCAAAGCCAGCACATCAAGTTGCCGCAGCACAAGGCACCTGCAATATCCAAGAGGACAACGTGGGAAGCTCTATCTTCAATACATCTGCAGATGACAACAAGATTGGACTCTCTATTGAAGACAGACAGTTCTTGGAAGTCATGGACAAAGAGATGTATATGGATGACAGTAACAGCTGGGTGGCACCACTGCCATTCAGAAGACTACGTCAGCGACTCCCGAACAACCGAGAGCAGGCCCTTATGCGACTTAACTCTCTTCAGCGCATGCTGGAGAAAAGGCCCGAAATGAACAGTCACTTCATCACATTCATGCAGAATATTTTCGACCGTGACCACGCTGAGCTGGCTCCTACATTGAAGGATGGACAAGAATGCTGGTACTTACCTACGTTTGGGGTTTACCACCCGCAGAAACCAGGCCAGATTCGTGTCGTCTTCGATTCCAGTGCAAAGTGGAAAGGCGTGTCATTGAATGACGTTCTCTTGACTGGTCCGGACTTGAATAACAGTCTCATAGGCGTACTGATGCGATTCAGACGGGAACCGATTGCTGTCACTGTGGACATTGAGCAAATGTTCCACAGCTTTGTTGTGAGAGAAGATCACAGGGATTTTCTACGTTTCCTCTGGTACAAGGACAACGACCCCAGCAAGAACATATGTGAGTACCGCATGAAGGTTCACGTATTCGGCAACAGTCCCTCGCCTGCGGTTGCAATCTATGGTCTTCGGCGTGCTGCAGCTCACGGTGAAAGTGAATATGGATCTGATGCCAAGGAGTTCATTGAAAGAGAGTTCTATGTGGACGATGGACTCTTGTCCCGGCCCACAACACGTGAAGTCGTTGACTTGCTGAGGCGGACACAGGAGATGCTTGCAGTGTCGAACCTGCAACTTCACAAAGTAGCTTCTAATAGGCAAGAAGTTATGGAAGCTTTCCCTGCCGAGGAACGAGCAAAGGGACTAAAAGACCTGAACTTGGATGTCGATCCCACTCCCATTCAACGGAGCCTTGGGGTAAGCTGGGATCTGAAGAAAGATGTCTTCACATTTCAAGTAGCAGAATCAACGAAGCCCTTCACACGTCGGGGTGTCCTAGCTACTGTCAACGGACTCTTCGATCCACTGGGATTTGTTTCACCTGTTACCATACAGGGAAAGATCTTGCTACGAGAACTCACTAATGAAGCCTCAGATTGGGACTCTCCTCTTCCTCCAGAAAGGGAAGATAAGTGGAATTCTTGGAGAAGTTCTCTTCAAGACCTCAGGCAGTTAGAGATTCCAAGACCCTATTCTGCTTCGACAATTTCAACAGCAACAAGAAGGGAGCTGCACGTGTTCTCTGATGCTTCCGAAAAAGCTATCGCAGCTGTCGCCTATCTCCAAGTTACTGATGCTGATCAAAATCGTCAACTAGGATTCGTCATTGGAAAAGCAAAGTTAGCTCCTCAGTCAGCCCACACTATTCCAAGATTGGAACTGGGAGCTGCCGTCCTGGCTGTGGAGGTTGCCGAGCTAGTCACAAGCAAACTAGACGTGGCTCTGGACGATGTCAAGTTCTACACTGATAGCCGAGTTGTCCTGGGTTACATTAACAACCAAACAAGAAGGTTCTACGTCTATGTGAGCAACAGAGTGCAGCGTATACGGAGGTCTTCTGAACCAACCCAGTGGCACTACATCTCCACAAGTCATAACTCTGCTGACATTGCTACACGTTCTGTGCCTGCAGCCATGTTGGGCAATACAACCTGGCTCAAAGGACCCGAGTTTCTGCTACAAGCATCAGAACAGTCTACACCTGAAGCCTTTGATCTAATCGAGCCTGATTCAGACAAAGAGGTACGGGCACACATCACCGATGTGTCCAAGGATCGAACCTACCTTGAATCTCACAGATTTGAGCGTTTCTCCTCATGGAAGAGGCTTGTGCGAGCCATCAGCGGACTCATCCACATTGTAGAATCCTACAAGGCGAAAAACAGAGCCCAGGATCAAACTTGCGGTTCATGGCATTACTGCAAGCAGCCTCGTACAGTTGAAGAACTGAAGAAAGCTGAACTCGTCATCATCAAATGCGTGCAGAGAGAAGCTTACAAGAACGAGCTTGACTGCATAGCAGCTGGAAGGGATCTCTCAAGAAGTAGTCCTCTGAGGAAACTCAACCCCTACTGCGATGAAGATGGACTCCTGAGGATAGGAGGACGGCTCAGACAATCAGAACTTGCCTACAAAGAAAAGCATCCTCTTATTATCCCGGGACGGACCCACATTGCAAAGCTGCTTGTGGAACACTATCACCAACGGGTGATGCACCAAGGCAGAGTTTTCACTGAAGGTGCACTGTGCACTGCAGGATATTGGATCATGGGAGCAACGAGGTTGATCAAAAGCATCCTTCACAACTGCATTACATGCAACAAACTCAGAGGAAGAGTTACAGAGCAGAGGATGGCCGACCTACCCCATGATCGCCTGAGTAGTGACCCTCCGTTCAGCTACGTGGGACTGGACGTCTTCGGCCCCTGGCATGTGATCACAAGACGGACAAGAGGAGGACAAGCGAACAGTAAAAGATGGGCTGTTCTCTTTACTTGCCTAAGTACACGCGCCGTTCACATTGAATTGATCGAGTCAATGGACACGTCAAGCTTTATTAATGCACTGCGCAGGTTCTTTAGTCTGCGAGGACCTGCCAAGCAGATTCGATCAGATTGTGGAACTAATTTCGTGGGCGCCATCAGAGAGTTGGGTTTTCTGCTATCCGACCCCAACATGCCTAGCATCAGAAGGTATTTGGGAGAAGAAGGATGCTCATGGATCCTAAACCCGCCTCATTCATCCCATATGGGAGGATCCTGGGAAAGGATGATAGGCATATCAAGGCGTATCCTCGACTCCATGCTGCTCCAGATTAGCCCTTCTCGCCTGACTCACGAAGTGCTCTCCACCCTGATGGCAGAAGTTACCGCCATAATCAATGCCAGACCCCTCACCCCTATTTCAATGGATCCAGACTCTCCATTTCTCCTGACGCCGGCTATGCTTCTAACCCAGAAGGTGTGCACTCCACTTCCTCCTCCAGGAAGCTTCACTGATGCAGATCTCCACAGACAGCAGTGGAAACAGGTTCAGCATCTGGCAAACACCTTTTGGAGTCGTTGGAGACGCGAATATCTCCAAACACTACAAAGTCGCAGCAAGTGGCAAAACGAACGCCCTGACCTCAAAATAGGCGATTTGGTGTTGCTCAAAGATGCACAAGCCAAGCGCAATGACTGGCCTATGGGGCTCGTCAGCAAGACATTCCCGGACAAAGATGGGAAGACAAGAAGAATCGAAGTGAAGATCACCAAGCATGGGACAGCTAAGACATTCTTGAGACCCATATCTGAGACGGTGCTTATCATGTCTCCTAAAGACTGAATATTTCTTAGTTTATGTTATAGTGGCATACTTTAGTATACCAGACGGGGAGTGTCTTGTCACCTGTTCAGAACCTGTCATCTACTTCAGTTGTTACCTGTTCAGTTTAACTATTACTGACCCCTGGTGGTCAGTGCTAGTATTGCGTTATTTCTGCAAGTACTTTTCCACTCAGTGGTGTTCAACTAGTTATACACCAGGTGCTCATTAGTGCAGTGGACACCAAACATTGTAGATGTCAAGACGTTTTTCTCCTCATATAAGCCTTGAAGTGGATATATCTGTAAGTAGATATGGAAAATATTGCTGATAAGATGCCACCTATTTATAATATTATGATATTTCATTTGTATAATTTATGCAGTATATTAACATACATTTTGTATTGTACTGTATTTCAGTTTTACAGAAACGACAGTAAAGCCATACTCTTTTGAAGAAAACGGTTTGCTGGAGTTTGTTGTTAGCTATCTGTCAAGCTGTTGTCCGGGTACACCACCGCGAGGACGGAATAGTATAGTATATGTTGAGAGGGATAGTTATAATTATGTAATATATGTTATATATTTATTAGGTATGTAGCATATATATATTTATAGGGATATTTATGTAGTTATATAGTATATATTTATATAGATTTATAAAATATTTGTATTTTCTATACATTGATATAATATTCATGTAATATAAATGTTTAGCTATATACTTATATGGATAATTATGTGGTAATAGGCATGTTTTACATAGTATTTATATAGACTATATTTATATGGATATTGTGTAGATATAATAATAGCAATAATGTAAATTCATAGAGTTATAAAGGGGTAGGAACTAGGAAAAAGTGTAGACTTCTTCCTACTCCTTTTTTCCAACATATGTGAATATGAAGATGTTACTGTTTATTTTTTATTTTAATTTTTTACATGTTCGAAATAAACATTCATTCATTCATTCATTCATTCATTCATTCATTCATTCATTCATAAAGTGTGAAATATCAGTCTGGTCCAGAGTCTGAATGGAGCATGAAAGGCAGCACCAAGTAAACAGAACAACAAGTTAGTTCGGGATGTTTCCGAATCCCACATCAGCAGCTGCTTGAGCTGGGGAGTTTCCCATTTAGTTGGTTTGCTTCATCACCACGGCTTTTAACTGGAAACAAAGGGATCTTGTAGGAGTCATACTCATGTGTTCATTCATTCAACTTTCCAGGGTTACGTACCGACTCTGTGGAGTCTGATTTCAGGTTTCCAGGCGAGGTCCAACAGTCTGCGCTGACGGTCGAGCTCTTCTTCATACTCCAAGATGCTTTTTTCAAACACTGACAATATTTCTACAGCAGCTGCTGTTAGTCGCTGACCGATAAACTCTCTCAGATGACTCACCTTAGACATTGTTGAAGAGGAAAAAGAAAGGAAACAACAGAACCGTCCTCCTCAAAGGAATCACTGCTCTTCTTCTTCTTCTTCTTCTTCTTCTTCTTCTTCTTCTTCTTCTTCTTGTTTATTGGCGGTTGGCAAACCAACTTGAAGGTGCATTACCGCCACCTACTGGACTGGAGTGTGGAACACTAGACTAGCAGACAAAATAATAAAAAATAAATAAGAAAAGAAAAATACTAATAAAATAAATAAATAAAATAAAACAAAAACTAAATAAGGAAATCAAATCCTCTCCAGTAGCCCTGTATCTTTCAGATATGCCTTCAAATGCTTGAGCATAACTCCTGACTCTGCTCCTAGCAAGTTCCCCACATTTAAAGCCATCCTGGCTTCCTCTGCTGTTGGTGCTAATGTCCTTCTTTCACCTCAGATCCTCCACAATCCAACAACACATGCTGAACACATTCAGCCTGCCCACATTGCTCACATCTGCCATCAGGGTGTTTTCCTGTTTTGTGCAGTGTATTGTTCAGTCCTGTGTGCCCTATCCTGAGTCGCGTAATGATTGCCTCTTCCCTCCGGTTCCTGCCCCTCCTTCTTCCCAACCCAACTGTTTTCTGTATATTGTAAATGTGTCTTCCCGTGTCTTGGATGTCCCAGTATTCTTGCCGCACTTTCCCCACATGTTTCTTGATTATTGATTTACCCTCTGCCCTACATAATGGAATTTCTGTATCTACAGTGTGTGATTTGAGTGTTTGTTTGGCCAGAATATCCACTCCTTCATTCCCTTCTATCCCTACATGGGCAGGAACCCAAATGAAGCAAACTGTCAACCCCCTCTTGTGCATTCTGTGAAGTAGATTATGTATTTTATATATGAGATCTTGCCTACATGACTTCATGGTTTTAAAACTTGTAAGAGCTGCCCAACTGTCTGATGCTATTGCTGTTTTGTTATGGTTTTTTTCTTCTATCCATTCCAAGCCTAAAATGATAGCTGCAAGTTCAACTGTATATACTGATAAATGGTCTGTGGTTCTTTTCTTGATATGTGTTTTGTAGTGTGGAATGAAAAGTGCAGCTCCTGTTCTTCCAGTATCAGGGTCCTTTGACCCATCAGTGAAAATTAATATTTTGTCTGAAAAGTGTTGTTCCAGATAACTTTCAGCTACCCTTCCCTCGGAAATCTGCCTGTTCCTTTTCTTCAATTGTTGCTGTATGTCAAAGTTTACTGACAGTTCTATGAAAACCCAGGGAGGAGTACATGAATATGGGACTGTCGGACTGAAGTGTATATGACCTAAACCTGCTTGTACTGCTTTTATGTTTCCTACCCACCCAAAACTCATAATATTTGATTTATTATGTTCCCAACAGTCCTCCAGGATGGCTTTAGCAGGATGGGAATCACTGCTCACGTGTTCCGGCCATCTTTTATGGTGTGTCTGCTGGAGCAGCAGCATCACTGCAGCAGAGAGGAAGAGACTGGACAAGGTGGTGAGGAAAGCCGGCTCTGTCCTGGGCTGCAGTCTGGACCCGGTGGAGGTGGTGGGGGAGAGGAGGATGGTGGCTAAGCTGTCCTCCATCATGGACAATGTCTCCCACCCCCTTCATGAGACTGTCAGAACCCTGGAGAGCTCCATCAGAACCCTGGAGAGATCCATCAGAACCATGGAGAGCTCCATCAGAACCATGGAGAGCTCCATCAGAACCCTGGAGAACTCCATCAGAGCCCTGGAGAACTCCATCAGAACCCTGGAGAGCTCCATCAGAACCCTGGAGAGCTCCATCAGAACCCCGGAGAGCTCCATCAGAACCCTGGAGAGCTCCATCAGAACCCTGGAGAGCTCCATCAGGACCCCGGAGAGCTCCATCAGAACCCCGGAGAGCTCCATCAGAACCCTGGAGAGCTCCATCAGAACCCTGGAGAGCTCCATCAGAACCATGGAGAGCTCCATCAGAACCCTGGAGAGCTCCTACATTGTTTTCTGAGCTAAATGCTGGTTGTACTGATCAGCCTGTACCAATAATCTGCGTCACTGATAACTTTCCTCTTGTTGCTGCACTACACTGCAAAAACTCAATATCTTAATAAGAATATTTGTCTTATTTCTAGTTAAAATGTCTCATTTTTAGTCAGAAAATCGTATAACACTTAAAACAAGAGTCATTACCAGAAAAATAACTTATTTGACAATTTTCACCTGCTTCAAGTAAATTTTCACTTGAAATAAGTAGAAAAATCTGCCAGTGGGACAAGATTTATCTTCTCATTACAAGCAAAAAAATCTTGTTCCACTGGCAGTTTTTTGTACTTATTTTAAGTGAAAATCTACTTGAAACAGATGGAAATTGTTGTTTTTTCCAATGATGAGTCTTGTTTTAAGTGTAATGAGACATTTTAACTGGAAATATTCTTGTTAAGATTTTGAGTTTTTGCAGTGTAAAGTCTTTTTTGTTTTTATTATTATTATTATTATTACGATAGATTGTTCACTCTTGGGTTTATGTAGAGATTTTATAACTCACCACCAGGGGGCACTGCTCTTTCTACATATGGGGAGTGTAATATTCCAGAATTATAAACAATAAAATAAGTCATCCATCTAAAATGAAAACTTAATGACATTTTCATGATTATTTCTGACTAAATATGAGTTGAGGTAAAAAGACATTTACTCCTAAACGGATGTCTGATATAAAAGGGTTAAATCCAAAGTCTGTCCTCTTCCTGGAATCTGATCCCGATGATCCTCCCTCTTCTTCCTGCTCTCCAACCTGCAGATCTGCAGCTTCAACACGGATCTAAACATCAGCTTTATAATAAATAATGAGTCAGACGAGTTGTAAATCTAGTACACCTTGATTTTATACATGTGATTCAGTAATAGTTTATTTCATATTATTTAAATAATATGAAAAACGTACACAGATATGTTGTAACCTTAGCTTATATAGTTACAATAAAACAGCATGGATCATTTGAATTGCATTGTTTTGACTTAGTTTGTCCCATGAATTATCACCATAATCCTATGTACGCGCAGCTCAGATTTAAAATTCTTAAAGCCTTTTACAGTTTTCAGCGAACTATGTATAACATCACAATATATTGCAAAATTTGGATACCGCAATATCGTATTGTATCGTGACTCAAGTATCGTTATTTGTTTCCCTGTTTGTCCTCGTTTCTCTGAAGATTCTTCATGTTTTTCAGAGGAACGTTATAAAAACTGAACACGTAAATATATCAAACTTGGACTAACCTCTGAACGGAGTAGATGGAGAGAGTTTAACAACATGGAGCTGCAGATTAACTTTACAAAGAGCTTCAACACGGATCTCAACATCAGCTTTATAATAAATCATGTGTCAGACGAGTTGTAAATCTAGTACAACTTGATTTTATACATGTGATTAAATAATATTGTTAATTTCATATTATTTAAATAATATGAAAAACGTACACAAATATGTTGTAACTTATAGTTACAATAACACAGCATGGATCATTTGAATTACAAGTTTTGACTTAGTTTGTCCCATGAATTATCACGATAATCTGATGTACGCGCAGCTCAGATTTTAAAATGCATAAAGCCTTTTACAGTTTTCAGCGAACTATGTATAACATCACAATATATAACCTCTGAACGGAGTAGATGGAGAGAGTTTAACAACATGGAGCTGCAGATTAACTTTACAAAGAGAATGTGAGTGAAGAAGAAACAGACGGGAAAAAGGACGTGTGAGAGAGGCTTTGTAGATGAACGAAATAAACTGTCATGTTTAAAGAAACTTCAGCAAATACTAACAGCTCTTTATTTGCACCGTGGAGACGGTAAGTTACCAACAGCAATAAATAACGATTTTAGGAAGGAACAGGGATTCAAACAACCTCAATAAAGAACTTTAAAAAAAAGTACATGACCACATCGTTCACTCTACGTCAAGTTGACGGAGAAGCATAAATCCGGGTTGAACCTGCAACCCTTGTGGGGAGGGGATTAGGCTCATCAGCCACAGGAGGTGGTGGTTGGACTTCTGCTAGTTCTTCTTCTGTGGGTCAGACAGGAGTGGACAGCTGCCCCCGGAGGACGACAACATTCAATTTCAATTCAATTCAATTTGATCTATATAGCGTCTAATACAACAAAAGTTGTCTCTAGACGCTTTCCAGAGACCCATACCCAGAACATGACCCCCGAGCAGTTATTACATAAACAATGGCAGGTAAAAACTCCCCTAGTGGGAGAAAAACCTTAAGCCAAACAGTGGCAAGGAAAAACTCCCCTTTAGGAGGGAAGAAACCTTGAGCAGGACCAGGCTCGTAAGGGGGGACCCTCCTGCCGAGGGCCAGACTGGTGGGTCAGGGACGGCAACAGCACAGCAGGCAGGTGGAAGCAGCAACGGGATGACCAGGGGTGGGGACCGCAGGCCAGCACGCAGCTCCCGAAGCTCCGGCCCAATCATCAAGTCCCAGGTTGGGGTGCAGGGTCGGGGAAAGGTTGAAAAGGGGGAGGGCCAGGGAGAGGAGTCTTGAGGGACGAACCTTCTCCCCCGCCCAAAAGGGGCCGTTACCCTGCCCCCTTCACTCCCACATGAGCTTCATTTGTCACGAGTCACCAGACTTCTCCTCCGGGTGAATTTTCATGTGACTCAGCAAATCAATTCTGCGGCTAAAACCTTTGTTGCACGTCTTGCACAAATACGGCTTCTCGTCCATGTGCGTGGTTATGTGCTGTTTAAGAGATGATAATTGAGTAAAGGTTTTGCTGCAGGTGTTGCACAGGTACGGCCTTTCGCCCGTGTGGATCCTCGAGTGAATCACCAGGGTTGAACGTTCTGTGTACCTTTTTCCACATGTTTTGCAGATGTAGGGCTTCTCGCCCGTGTGCGTGTATATGTGGCTTTTAAGATGTGATGATTTAGTAAAGGTTTTGCTGCAAGTGTTGCACAGGTATGGCTTTTCGCCGGTGTGGGTCCTCGAGTGAACCAGCAGGCCGGAACGATCTGTGTAACTTTTTCCACATGTTTTGCACATGTAGGGCTTCTCACCCGTGTGTGTGGTTATGTGCCGTTTAAGATTTGATAATGTAGTAAAGGTTTTTCCGCAGGTGTTGCACAGGTATGGCCTTTCGCCAGTGTGGATCTTCACGTGATCCATTAAATTACAACCTTTACTGAACTGTTTCCTGCAAGTGCTGCAAGAAAACGCCTTCTTCCCCGTGTGGGTCCTGGTCAGCTTTGATTTACAGTTGCTGTCTGACGGGACAGCAGCATCTTCGTGGTCACCATGTCGTGTCATTGGCTCCGGATCTGCAGTTTTACTGGAGTCTGAGCGTAAACTTTCAGTCCCTTCCTCATCTTTGTTTTGAGCTTCAGGAGAAGTGTGCAACAGCAGCTGGCCACAGTTTGGTCCTGGTTCACCATTTTCAACTTTCACATCAGCGACATTGACCAATGAGACATCCATCTCTACGTCCTCATGCTTCATCTCCTGACCGCTGGAGTCTTCCTCCAGTTTTGTAGTCTGTGGATGCCCTGGTTCCTCCTGGTCCGGGCTGCAGCTCCTCTCCAGGTTATCCAGGTGTTGGTCACTGAAAACCCCATCCTCCTCCACCTTACAAACATTCTCTTGTGGGAGTTCTGGAATTACAAAAAGGGACAAAAAGACAGGATTTTAACAAGTCAAAAGTGCTTCCCAGTGTTGATTGTTTGGTTGTATTTGTGAGGTTTAAAGTTTGTCCTGAACCTTCGGTCTTCCCCTTCAGCTATGTAGTATATTTGAAAACAAGTGCATTACTCTGTGTGACCATTAGGGGGCACTGTGACTGTAGGAAATCTAGCAGAAAATTGGAGTCCGGATCCAGAGATTTGAACTGTTTCTTGTCGCCAGCGGAATCGACGAAAAGTCTGATTCAGTGAAAAGAGCCACGTTTCTACATGTGGCCGGGGACGAAGCAATTAAACGGTATATAACACTTTTGACTTTGATGAAGACGTAGATGACTATGATACATTGAAAGACCTTTTCCGCCAACATTGTGAGCCAAGGAAAAATGTGACGTATTTGAGGCTCCTGTTCTTTATTCAAGTGCAAGGAAAATCAGAGACTGTTGATGCATATGTGACTGATTTAAAAAAATAAAGTGAAAGACTACGAGTTTGAGCACCTCACTGAAACTTATTGATGTAAATGTTCGCACATTTGAGCTGATCGACTGATCAGCTGTCAGTCGATCAGCTGATGGCGCTGCTCTGCTGGCGACATGGAGGAGGGCTCCTGCTGCATTTTGTATGGATGTCTGTGGCGTCTCCGTTTATTGTTCTGTTTATTGTTTTGAATCGGCTGGCACAACATGCACTTGACAAGAGTGCTGGTCTGAACTGCAAGCTGCGTCCAAATGTGCTGAACTGGAGGAGATTGGAGTGGCTGCTGGTGGCAGTATGTAAAATGTGGTACGAGGAACAATAATATTCTGGACAAGTGTTATGGCAACATCAAGGAGGCATACACTGCCAGAGCTAAGCCCCCCCTGGGCAACTCTGACCATAACTCTGTCCATCTGCTCCCCACATACCGGTCAGTGTTCAAATCGAGCAAACCAGTAACAAAAACTGTGAACGTGTGGTCCAGCGATGCAATGGAGGAGCTGAAAGGTTGCTTCCTTTGCACAGATTGGGACGTCTTCTTTCAGGAGGCAGACATCAACACAGCCACAGAATCAGTAACTTCCTACATCTCCTTTTGTGTGGATTCAATCATACCAAAGAAGTCTGTTAAACAATATCCCAACAATAAACCATACATCACGAAAGAAATCAAGGACTGTATCCGACGGAAGAAGATAGCCTATAGATCAGGCGACACTGCAGCGGTGAGGGCTGCACAGAAAGAGCTCAATCAGCAACTGAGGGCAGCTCGGAAGCAGCATCAGGAGCGAGCAGAGCAGGACATGTCCAACTCGAACACTAGGAGTCTGTGGGACTCAATTCGCAAGATGACTAACATGAACCCCAAAAAGAAGCCCATGGCTGCCCCCAACGAAAGTGAGAGGGCAAATGAACGGAATGACTTCTTTATGCGCTTTGAGACAGACACCTCTAAAGAATGCAGTGATATTTTAAATGCAATAACTTTTAATGGGGGTGATGACAGAATGGTTATAGACCAAGACTCTGTGACCAAGGTTTTTAAAACCATACGCACTAATAAAGCGACAGGACCAGACGGCATGTCTGCTTTTCTTTTAAAATCCTTTGCTGAGGAGCTCACACCAGCCTGGCATCGCCTTTTCCAGCTCTCTATGGATACACACACTGTGCCAGAGCTCTGGAAAAAGTCGATCATAATCCCAGTCCCCAAGAAAGCCCATCCCCTAGAGAATAATGATTACAGGCCAGTGGCCCTAACCTCAAATGTAGTCAAGTCACTAGAGAGGATTGTAACAGAGGAGCTCCGAAGGGAGGTGGAGCCATCTCTAGATCAGTTTCAGTTTGCGTATACTAGAGACCGCAGCACCAGTGACGCGGCCTCTACCTTACTGCACTTTATGTTGAAGCATCTTGAGAGTCCAGCTGCATATGCCAGACTGCTCTTCATTAATTTTAGCTCTGCTTTTAACACAATCCATCCAGACATCCTTTTTAGAAAATTAGTTAAGTTGAACGCAAATCCCTATTTAACTAAGTGGTATTTCTCATTTTTATCAGACAGGCTGCAACAGGTGAGATTCAACTCTGCACTTTCAGACACAACAGTAAGCAGCACTGGGGCCCCCCAGGGATCTGTCAGTTCCTCCTTTCTGTTTACTCTGTACACAAATGACTGTGTCAGCTCCCAACCCGACCAGTATGTGGTCAAATTCTCTGATGATACTGATCCTCAGCTTACTTACAAGAAGCTCCGACATCAGCAGCCATACAGCTGGAGTGGACAGGTTTGTGGACTGGTGTGATGAACACCACCTGCAGATCAATGTTAAGAAAACCGAGGAGATTGTGGTGGACCCAAAGCCAGTTGGGGATCACAGCACAACTATCATACATGGTCATAACATCAAGCAGGTCACGTCCTATAAATACCTGGGCGTCCATATTGACAAGGATCTTAATTGGAGCACGCATGTGACAAATGTCTGTGTTAGGATCCACCAGCGCCTCAATTTTTTACGCAGGCTCAGAGTGTTTGGGGTCTGCAAAAACATCATGCTGATTTTTTATAGAGCGACGATAGAGTCCATCGTACGCTATGGCATCACCAGCTGGTTTGGGAACCTAACGGTCAAATCTAAATCCCAGATTGTTGGCCTGGTCAAAACGGCAGGGAAGATCATGGGAATGACCCCCCCCCCCCCCCCCCCCCCCCCCCCCCATGACCCTCCAAGAAATCTTTGAACAATCCACCATTCAGCAGGCCAACAAGATCCTTTCTGAACCATCCCATGTGCTGAACCTGAGTATGAGCTGATGAACTCTGGTAGGAGATACAGGCTCCCCCTGTGTAAATACAACAGGTACAAGCACTCCTTCATTCCACAATCAGTCAAACTTATTAATAAGCTCCCCCGAATGGTTGGGGGGGAAGATAGGAGGCTGAGAGAAGCCGGCCCATGTGGATTGATTAACAACTGATTATGTGATCTTGTGCAGCAAAGCTAAAAAGACTGATGATGCTAGCATCATCTTTTAACAATTTGCAAGTGTTTGTTGATTTATACAGTGCTGTTGCAAGTGCTGCACATGCCTTTGTTAATGTTGATGGTGTTGTTGATGTTGTTAATGTGCCGTCTGTGTCTGTCTGTACTGCAGCTTTGTGGCCTCTACTCCGAGACCAATTTCTCCCATGGGAGATTAATAAAGTAAACCTTGACCTTGACCTTGACATCCAAGTGGAGAACAAGGTGGATTGAGGAAAACCTACAGTACGACCCTCGCAGAACTGGTCAGTGCCAATAAGGCAGAATGAAACATCTTTATGTAATCTGAATTAGATGACATATATGACACGCACTGCAATCAATCTCACTCTAATAAAGTAAGGTAGCCGTCTGTAATTTGATAATGACACCATAGTTAAACTGAAACAATAGTAGGTACAGTAGCCTATGCTCTACCAGGATCATTTTCCATAGTTGTTAATAGAGGGGTTAATCGTACCACAGAACACAGCACATACACCTACTACCTTTCACCAGACAGAGCCAATTCATTTAATATCTCACCTCTGCATTTATAGCCAAGCCACTTGAGGGAGGACACAGGTCCCACACACTGGAGACACTTGTCCAAGGGGGAGACAGTTGCACACACCAGGCTATGTTTCTGACACTGTTGGAATGTTTTTATTGTAACATTTATTGTTACCAGACAGTTTGAGCAGCAAGACATTTCAGAATCATATGTATTTATCTTAAAAGTATCTAAAAAAAACAAATGTCCATCAAATGGCTACATTACATTCAACTTACCCTCTCACTGTTGACAACTGTCTCCATTTCAGTTGGACTGCAGAACTGATTCTCCGTGTCCATCTAAGATAGAGAACAAGAGCAGACGTGTTCAAAATTAACACCGTGGTCTGTCTGTGTTCATTTGTTTAAGTTTAAGTTAAGTGACAGGATCAAAATAAGTGTGGAAATACAGCTTTAGAAGGTCAAAAATGTCTTGCACAGGCTCCAGACTAACTTGTCCACTGGTGCGACAACTGAGAAAGTTGGTTGCACCAGCACATGATTTCGTTGCACCTTTTTTATGGAATATTGTATCAGTCAGAAAGGAGTGCTTGAAAACAGGGTTTTGTATCTGTAACTATAGTTTTGTAAAGCTGTGCATTTATGTTTGTACCAGTAACTATAGTCTTGCAAACTTGTACATTTAAGTACAAGCATTTATCTGTAAGCTTAGTTTCGTAAACTTCTACATGTGTGCAAACTCCGTTTTACAAGTCTGTGCATTCAGACACTTGCAAGCTCACTTTCATACAGCTAAATATTTAATTGCTACTACTATGTACAAGTTTACAAAACTACGGTTACAGATACAAACAAATATGATTTACAGAAACAAAACCCTGTTTTCAAGTACACCTTTTTGAATTATGTATGTATATATATATATATATATATATATATATATATATATATATATATATATATATATATATATATATAGAGCGAGAATTTCACTTGCCCCTAAAAATGGAAATGTGTGAACTGGAAGAAACAATTTACGAGCACAGTGTGCGAGTTAAGATTAAAACCTACAGTAATCTTTTTTGCACCCCGCTGCTATTCATTCAGAAAATAGTATTTCATACTCAGATAATGTACAATGTTTATTAAAAGTATCAATATATACCTGTTCCAAATCTTCAATTGTGGAGGAAGACTTTGTAACACCAGAATCTTCTGGAGGCATTTCCTCAGTAGAAACCTGCAAAACGGAAAAATATAGATATTTTCATAAATGTCTTGATGGCAGGTTGTTCCCTGTGTAACATTATGTAAAAGGTTTCATGGCTGTGTTTCTGAGTGTTTTGAGGGAAAGAAATCCACTCAAAATGTTTCTTAATTAGTCAACAAGGAAAATTATTACAGTCTTTGAAACCTAGAATCTTCCCAAAATAATGTTTGTGTGTGTGGTTATGTGCCGCTTAAGATCTGATGATTCAGTAAAGATTTTTCCGGCCTTTCACCAGTGTGGATCTTCATGTGATCCATTAAATTACTACTTTTACTGAACTCTTTCCTGCAAGTGCTGCAAGAAAATACCTTCTTCCCCGTGTGGGTCCTGGTCAGCTTTGATTTACAGTTGCTGTCTGACGGGACAGCAGCATCTTCGTGGTCACCGTGTCGTCTCATTGGCTCCGGATCTGCAGTTTTACTGGAGTCTGAGCGTAAACTTTCAGTCCCTTCCTCATCTTTGTTTTGAGCTTCAGGAGAAGTGTGCAACAGCAGCTGGCCACAGTTTGGTCCTGGTTCACCATTTTCAACTTTCACCTCAGCGACATTGACCAATGAGACATCCACCTCTACGTCCTCGTGCTTCATCTCCTGACCGCTGGAGTCTTCCTCCAGTTCTGTAGTCTGTGGATGCCCTGGTTCCTCCTGGTCCGGGCTGCAGCTCCTCTCCAGGTTATCCAGGTGCTGGTCACTGAAAACCCCGTCCTCCTCCACCTTACAAACATTTTCTTGTGGGAGTTCTGGAATTAAAAAAAGGGACAAAAAGATAGGATTTTAACAAGTCAAAAGTGCTTCCCAGTGTTGATTGTTTGGTTGTATTTGTGAGGTTTAAAGTTTGTCCTGAACCTTCGGTCTTCCCCTTCATCTATGTAGTATATTTGAAAACAAGTGCATTACTCTGTGTGACCATTAGGCGCCATATTTTCACCAAATCTCTAGAAACTGGAATAATACCCAATGACCTCAAAATCACCAAAGTAGTCCCTGTTTACAAATCTGGAGACCATAGTGTATTTAGTAACTACCGGCCCATTTCTGTTCTCCCATGTTTCTCAAAGATCCTGGAGAAATTGGTCTATAACAGAATGATGAAACATTAGCAGGACTGTAATATACTGTATAAACACCAATATGGATTTAGGAAAAATCATTCTGCAGAAATGGCTTTACTTCAACTGGTTGATAAAATTCACACTGCAATCAATAATAATGAATACACTTTGGGAATCTTTCTTGATTTATCCAAAGCTTTTGACACAGTTAATTTTGATATTCTTCTTCCAATGTGGATTTGCTTTTTTTAAAAAAAAGAGAAAATCTACACGGAGCCACTGTGATCTGCATCTTTTCTACTAAATAAGGATTAAGTGTAAAGTGTGAAATATGAGTCTGGTCCAGAGTGTGAATGGAGCATGAAAGGCAGCACCAAGTAAACAGAACAACAAGTTAGTTCGGGATGTTTCCGAATCCCACATCAGCAGCTGCTTGAGCTGGGGAGTTTCCCATTTAGTTGGTTTGCTTCATCACCACGGCTTTTAACTGGAAACAAAGGGATCTTGTAGGAGTCATACTCATGTGTTCATTCATTCAACTTTCCAGGGTTACGTACCGACTCTGTGGAGTCTGATTTCAGGTTTCCAGGCGAGGTCCAACAGTCTGCGCTGACGGTCGAGCTCTTCTTCATACTCCAAGATGCTTTTTTCAAACACTGACAATATTTCTACAGCAGCTGCTGTTAGTCGCTGACCGATAAACTCTCTCAGATGATTCACCTTAGACATTGTTGAAGAGGAAAAAGAAAGGAAACAACAGAACCGTCCTCTCCTTCTTCTTCTCTAGGTTTAATGGCGGATCACAACCAACGTTATTAGGTTCTACCGCCACCTGCTGTACCGGAGTGTGTAACATCAGGATCATTATTACACCAGGTTACAGTCTAACTTAAAGGGGGAAAAAAGGAAATACCTAAATAAAATAAGATAACCACATTTAAATCTTATTATCTATCCCTGCATCTTTAAGAAAGACAAGGATTTCCTTATAACAATCCCTCATCACCTCACTCCTCCCTAATAACCTACTAAACTCCATTCCCGTCCCAGCTCGTACATCCTGTCTCTTAAAGCGTTCCTTTCTACCTCATACTTGCCACATTTAAGAATCACATGCTCTACATTCTCTGTGACATCACACTCATCACATTTATCAGACACGGACTTTGACATTAAATACAGAGTTGATTTTAAACTAGTATGACCTAATCTTAATCTAGAAATGATGACTTCCTCTCTCCTACACTTTCCTTTGAAAACCTTCACGTTAATTGACTTGTGTATGTTATAAAAATGTCTCCCTTTTACACCGTTGTCCCACACCTTCTGCCATGAATCCCTCACTGCCTTTCTAATTCATGATTTTGCTTCACCTTTACCAAAAGGAATTTCCATAATTACCTCACTACTCAATTTCAATGCTCTTTTAGCAATATTGTCTGCTTTCTCATTGCCATCAACACCCATGTGGGCAGGAACCCAACAAAACTGCACAGTAATTCCAGTTCTGCAGAACCTCCACAATACCATTAATATTTCCAACACTAGATCTTCTCTTGTTGTTTTATTTGAAGTCAAACTCTGAAGGGCTGCAGTGGAGTCTGAACAAATGACATAGTTCCTTCTCGCAGTTACAGTCAGTATTTCATTTACCAACGAAAGTATTTAGAACAAAATGCATACAACATTCTTTTCATCACTGGTTTACTACGACTTCTGTCATTTAGCAGACGCTTTTATCCAAAGTGATTTACATCTGAGAAAACAACACAAGCAAGAAGGTTTAGAAAGAGTTTTATTTTTTCCGACACAACGAGAGCTGACGCAATTTATATGATAAGATTCTGATTGTTAATATCAATAAATAAAAGAAAAATATTTTTTAATTCATGTGTTCTTTATTTGTTATAAAACATTTATGTTGTTAAGAAACTTTTATTGCAATGGGGTTCAAAATAATACACACGGTAAGTCTTTGAGACATCAAAACATTTAAATATCAAACTATCAAACTATCAAACTGATTTTGGTGTGAAATATATAGATACACAAGACACATTTAAAGCATTTAACCACTAGAACATATTGCATTTAAGTTTAAGAAGCTTGGGAGCCTTTTTTTAGTTGGTTAACGATGCATAGTGTTCGTACATGTTAATCTCTGTTGGAGATGTTTTTTACTTCAGATTTTTTGCCAGTGTTGCACAGTGTTAATGTTTGTCACATTATTATTAACCTCCATTGTATAGAGGACTTGTTTACATCATTAGGCTTCTAGGATTGGCCTGAATTTTTTTTCATTTGAATAAGTGAGGACTTCTAAGCCTCCTATAATTCGTGATTATTTTGTTTTGCTGATATAATGCACAGATGTGTCATTAATAAAGGAGCTTATGGTTAATATGTTGGTTGCTTATAGATTGTTCAATCTTGGGTTTATGTTGAGCTTTTATAACTCACCACCAGGGGGCACTGCTGCTCTTTCTACATATGGAGAGTGTAATATTCCAGAATTATAAACAATAAAATAATTCATCTAAAATGAAAACGTAATTACACTTTTCATGATTATTTCTGACTAAATATGAGTTGAGGTAAAAACACATTTACTCCTAAACGGATGTCTGATATAAAAGGGTTAAATCCAAAGTGTGTCCTCTTCCTGGAATCTGATCCCGATGATCCTCCCTCTTCTTCCTGCTCTCCAACCTGCAGATCTGCAGCTTCAACACAGATCTAAACATCAGCTTTATAATAAATCTTGTGGCAGACCAGGGGCCTGTACTACGAAGCGGGATTTGGGGTTAGCGAGGTAACTTCAGGTTTAACCCTGGGTTTTCAGGACTACGACGGTGGTTCACTTCTTATCGGGGCACATCGCCATGGTAACTTATGCTGAACCGCTAACCTGCTCCGGAGCAGGTTATGTTCGAGATACAGATCGCCGGGTATAAAAGCACCGCCCACTGACCAATCAGCTCTCTTGGAAAATGGCATGCCCTTTCGAAGAGAATCCAGTGGAGCTTGGTGCGCGGATCGTGAGAGGATCCCTCCGAAGAGAACGCGTATTCAGGGCCACCAAAACCCCTTTGCTTTCCCTGATGAGTACTGAACGATCCAAAAAAAAAGGAAAAAAAGAAAAAAGAGGTGGAGGAGAAAATAAAAAATAAATCAATCAATGAATAAATAAAACAAATCATCACCCAAAATCCGATGTACAGTCAATCCAAAACTAATACCAATTAAATAAATAAATCAAGAAGAAATCAAAAAGAAGATGCATTTGTAAGGGGATAGGAAAAAAGGGATTTTCAATTTCGTCCCTCGAACATTCAAGTCACTTTAAAATACTAAATACCCCCCTCCTGAAAAAATAAAAAATTAAATAAAATAAATAAATAAACCCAATTCTTTGGTACAGCATCAGCACAAGTTATCGGCCAACAACAATAGTTATAGAACCAATATATACAGGACTGTCTCAGAAAATTAGAATATTGTGATTTTCTGTAATGCAAACACAAAAACAATTAAAGCTGCAAGCAGCGATGAACGGGCCCTCGCACTCACGGCCACCGCCCCCCATAAGCATATCAGAAACGACACCACCCACGACTTCCTATGTCAAACCATTCAAAAGTTATAGCAGAAAAAAGGGACAACCAATCAGAAGAAGGGGTGGGGCTAATTCAGGCTAATGAAGGTCAAGGACTCCATACAGAATCTGATGACACCACCCACGACTCTCTATGTCAAACCATTCCAAAGTTATAGCAGAAAATCGGGACAACCAATCAGAAGAAGGGGCGGGGCTAATTGGCACCAATTATGGTCAAGGACTCAATACCGAGTCCGATGACACCACCCACGACTCTCTATGTCAAACCATTCAAAAGTTATAGCAGAAAAAAGTATTCTAGGGGGCGCTGTTGAGCCATTAGGCCACGCCCATTCATGCAAACCATGAAATATCAAATTTATCCCCAGGCCTGGCTTGGTGCAAAATTTGGTGACTTTTGGAGAACTATCAAATATGGACCAATCAGATGAAGGGGGCGCACTTTTTGGCGTTGAGTGTTGCCACGTTAACGCTTTTGAATGAGAAAAGTAATGCGCGTCGTCGCAGGAAGGAGACGCACATGTTGATGTAAAAAAAAAACACACGAATTGCTGACAATAATCTTTGCATTGAGCTGGGATCGATCCCACGATCTCCCATACGAAAGACGGTGACATTACCGCTGAGCCACGAATCAGCTTGGCCATTTTCTGACTGACTGAATTAGGAGATACCAACATAGCGATGTAATCTGAGTTTCGAATTGTTTTTTCGTATTTTTTTTAAATATTTGTAAGATATAAATATTAGTAAAACCCCACTATTTGTTCTTTTGTGAATAGCATGTTCCAGTCTTTACTTCCTAGACACACACACTGCATGGAAGGGAGCGTTTGATTTATTGTTCACGTAACATTACTTTTATTTTTTCACAACCAAACCACGCACTTTATTTATGTCATTTGCACCGGGCAAGGACAAAAAATAAATGATTCGACCAAAATTCCAGAGATTTTTGTGGTTGGCTGACACATTACCAGCATATTTCAAATATGTCAAACCATTCAAAAGTTATAGTCAGAAAATATGGACAACCAATCAGAAGAAGGGGCGGGGCTAATTCAGGCCAACGAAGCTTAAGAACTCATTACAGAGTCCCATGACACCACCCACGACTTCCTATGTCAAACCATTAAAAAGTTATAGCAGAAAAAAGGGACAACCAATCAGAAGAAGGGGCGGGGCTAATTCAGGCCAATGAAGGTCAAGGACTCCATAAAGAATCTGATGACACCACCCACGACTTCCTATGTCAAACCATTCAAAAGTTATGGCAGAGAAAAGTTTTCTAGGGGGCGCTGTTGAGCCGTTAGGCCACGCCCATTAATGCAAACGATGAAATATCAAATGTATCGCCAAGTCTGGCTTGCATGCAAAATTTGGTGACTTTTGGGAAACTATCAAATATGGACCAATCAGATGAAGGGGGGGTGCGCTTTTTGGCGTCTAGCGTCGCCACGGTAACACTTTTGAAAGAGAAAAGTAATGCGCATAGTCGCAGGATGGAGACGCACATTTTGATGTATAACACATCTGGGTTCACGATACGGTTCGGGCCGTATTAATTCTCGAAGGAATGGCATATATTGCGCCAAAATTACGTGATTAATTAAGAATGTTCAAAATGGCCGACTTCCTGTTCGGTTTAGGCCATGGCGCCAAGAGACTTTTCTTTAAGTAGCGACATGGTAAAGATGTGTACCGATTTTCGTTCATGTACGTCAAACCGTATTCTGGGGCTTGAGGCGCAAAGTTTTTTCTGTCTGAACCAATCAGATGATGGGTGGGCGCGCTTTTTGGCGTCTAGCGTCGCCACGGTAACGCTTTTGAAAGAGAAAAGTAATGCGTGGTGTCGGAGGATGGAGACGCACATTTTGATGTATAACACACATGGGGGCTCGTTACGGTTCGGGCCGTATTAACTGCCGAAGGAATGGCATAAATTTCGCCAAAATGACACGATTAATTCAAAATGGCCGGCATCCTGTTCGGTTTCGGGCATGACTCCAAGAGACTTTTCTTTAAGTTGTGCAATGATACAGGTGTGTACTGATTTTCGTGCATGTAGGTCAAACCGTATCGTGGGGCTTGAGGCACAAAGTTTTCCGGGGGGCGCTGTTGAGCCATTTTGCCACGCCCATTAATGCAAACCATAAAATATCAAATTTTTCGCCAGGCCTGGTTTGCGTGCAAAATTTGGTGACTTTTTGGGCACGTTTAGGGGGGCAAAAAGGCCCTCCTTTCGTCAGAAAAATAATAATAATAATTAAAGCTGCAAGCAGCGATGAACGGGCCCTCGCACTCACGGCCACCGCCCCCCATAAGTATCAGAAATGACACCACCCACGACTTCCTATGTCAAACCATTGAAAAGTTATACCAGAAAATCGGGACAACCAATCAGAAGAAGGGGCGGGGCTAATTAAGGCCAACGAAGCTTAAGGACTCATTACAGAGTCCCATGACACCACCCACGACTTCCTATGTCAAACCATTCAAAAGTTATAGCAGAAAAAAGGGACAACCAATCAGAAGAAGGGGCGGGGCTAATTTAAGCCAATGAAGGTCAAGGGCTCCATAAAGAATCTGATGACACCACCCACGACTCTCTATGTTAAACAATTAAAATGTTATAGCAGAAAAAAGGGACAACCAATGACAAGAAGGGGCGGGGCTAATTCAGGCCAATGAAGGTCAAGGACTCCATACAGAATCTTATGACACCACCCAGGACTCTCTATGTCAAACCATTCCAAAGTTATAGCAGAAAATCGGGACAACCAATCAGAAGAAGGAGCGGGGCTAATTAAGCCCAACGAAGCTTAAGAACTCATTACAGAGTCCCATGATACCACCCATGACTTCCTATGTCAAACCATTCAAAAGTTATAGCAGAAAAAAGGGACAACCAATCAGAAGAAGGGGCGGGGCTAATTAAGGCCAACGAAGCTTAAGGACTCATTACAGAGTCCCATGACACCACCCACAACTCTCTATGTCAAACCATTCAAAAGTTATGGCAGAGAAAAGTATTCTAGGGGGCGCTGTTGAGCCGTTAGGCCACGCCCATTAATGCAAACCATGAAATATCAAATGTATCGCCAAGTCTGGCTTGCATGCAAAATTTGGTGACTTTTGGAGAACTATCAAAAATGGACCAATCACATGAAGGGGGGGGGGCGCGCCTTTTGGCGTCTAGCGTCGCCACGGTAACACTTTTGAAAGAGAAAAGTAATGCGTGGTGTCGCAGGATGTAGACGCACATTTTGATGTATAACACACCTGGGGGCACGTTACGGTTCGGGCTGAATTAACTGCCGAAGGAATGGCATAAATTTCGCCAAAATGACACAATGTATTCAAAATGGCCGACATCCTGTTCGGTTTCGGCCATGGCTCCAAGAGACTTTTCTTTAAGTTGTGCCATGATACAGGTGTGTAGCGATTTTCGTGCATGTACGTCAAACCGTATTGTGGGGCTTGAGGCACAAAGTTTTCTAGGGGGCGCTGTTGAGCCATTTTGCCACGCCCATTAATGCAAACCATGAAATATCAAATTTATCGCCAGGCCTGGCTTGCATGCCAAATTTGGTGCCTTTTGGGGAACTATCAAATATGGACCAATCAGATGAAGGGGGGGTGCGCTTGTTGGCGTCTAGCGTCGCCACGGTAACACTTTTGAAAGACAAAAGTAATGCGTGTAGTCGCAGGATGGAGACGCACATTTTGATGTATAACACATCTGGGTTCACGATACGGTTCGGGCTGAATTAACTCTCGATGGAATGGCATATATTGCTCCAAAATTACGCGATTAATTCAGAATGTTCAAAATGGCCGACTTTCTGTTCGGTTTCGGCCATGGCGCCAAGAGACTTTTCTTTTAGTTGCGACATGATACAGGTGTGTACCGATTTTCGTTCATGTACGTCAAACCGTATTATGGGGCTTGAGGCACAAAGTTTTTTCTGTCGAACCAATCAGATGAAGGGTGGGCGCGCTTTTTGGCGTCTAGCGCCGCCACGGTAACGCTTTTGAAAGAGAAAAGTAATGCGTGTTGTCGCAGGATGGAGACGCACATTTTGATGTATAACACACTTGGGGGCACGTTACGGTTCGGGCTGAATTAACTTTCGAAGGAATGGCATAAATTTCGCCAAAATGACACGACTAATTCAAAATGGCCGACATCCTGTTCGGTTTCGGGCATGACCCCAAGAGACTTTTGTTTAAGTTGTCCCATGATACAGGTGTGTACCGATTTTCGTGCATGTACGTCAAACCGTATCGTGGGGCTTGAAGCACAAAGTTTTCAAGGGGGCGCCGTTGAGCCATTTTGCCACGCCCATTAATGCAAACCTTTAAATATCAAATTTTTCGCCAGGCCTGACTAGGGTGCAAAATTTGGTGACTTTTTGGGCATGTTAAGGGGGGCAAAAAGGCCTTCACTTTGTCAGGAAAATAATAATAATAAAAATTCCTGCAAATACAATAGGGCCTTCGCTCTGAAGGTGCTCGGGCCCTAATAATAACGCGAAGAATTCCTACAGATACAATAGGGCCTTCGCACTGAAGGTGCTCGGGCCCTAAAAAAATGTCATACATTCTGGATTCATTACAAATCAACTGAAATATTGCAAGCCTTTTATTATTTTAATATTGCTGATCATGGTTTACAGTTTAAGATTAAGATTCCCAGAATATTCAAATATATGTTTATATCCCTATGAATTTACGCATTTATACAGTCAGCGATCTTTTGCCAGCTGTCTTTCCTGCATTTTGCAGCTGCAACTGTGTTGCTTTTTGCCTGTATTCTATGCCTATACTCATCATATTTCCGTAAAATTATTGTTTGCTCTTCGCTACTGAAATAAGCGGCTCTGACAGCGGACTTCTCCATGCTTGCGATTGGTCATGCGCTGAAAACACTGCCCCTTTTATGTGCACGCGCTCATATCCAGATTGGAAAAACCTGGGTCGATATACCGAGTTGATAACCGCCGTCGTGTGACCGCTTAGCGTGATTGCAATTGTCCCGCTTAGTGAATCTGGATAAGGAAAAGATATCCTGGATATGTTGAACTTGCTTCGTAGTACAGGCCCCAGGTCAACTGAGGATTTGTCTAATATAAAATGAAAACAAAAGAAATTGAACCTCAAATTATGAATCAAAAAATGATGAGGAAAACTACATTTTTTCCACCATCTTCCCAAAAATGTCAATTAACTTAGATAACTGGTCATCCCTCTTCTTTTCCCTCTCCTCCTCCTTTTCATCCAGCTCGCTCAGCCTCTTTTCTTGTCTTTAGTCTTGAAGAAAGTCCAAAATTTCATTTGTCCTTCTTTTGGTTTTCTTCCCTCCGTTTGTTGGTCGCTCCCTGTTTGTAAAGGAAATAATAGGGCCGTTGAAAAATCATCACGGGACAACAGTTTCTGAATTTAAATCACCAGTGGGCTATGTATTTATACTTACAGGTGAACTTCTTTTGTGTCGCAGTCGCACATAAATTATTTTCCTCCGCCCCCTGTTTTGTTTACATTCTCCCTGGTAACCTCCTTTTATGTCACAACGCAATGAACTGTGGATAATTCCCTTTCCAAAAGTCTGCGGAGATGCGGACTTACGGTAAGTGAGCAGTAAGGGCTCAAAATATCTGCTGGGAGCCCTCGTGCACTTAATGACTTCAGGAATGGGACAGCCCTGAACCCTTAACGACTTTAGGAATGGGACAGCCCTAAACCCTTAACAAATTTAGGAATGGGACAGCCCTGAACCCTTAACGACATTAGGAATGGGACAGCCCTGAACCTTTAACGACTTTAGGAATGGGACAGTCCTGAACCCTTAACGACTTTAGGAATGGGACAGTCCTGAACCCTTAACGACTTTAGGAATGGGACAGCCCTGAACCCTTAACGACTTTAGGAATGGGACAGCCCTGAACCCTTAACAACTTTAGGAACGGGACAGCCCTGAACCCTTAACGACTTTAGGAATGGGACAGCCCTGAACCCTTAACGACTTTAGGAATGGGACAGCCCTGAACCCTTACGCAAGTTGCGGGAGCGCGCACGTAAGTCTGTGAATCTGTGAGGGGGGAGATTGGAATTCAGTGAGACTCGCCTAAACCAAGGAGAGTGAAAGACACATGACATTTTTAAGTGAGGTCACACCTTGGGAAGAACGGCCCTCAAGATACACATCTTATCAAAATCCAACCAAACAAAGGAGTATTTGAAAGATATCTGCAGTGCCTACCACCAGTGGGGTAGCATAGTGTTAAGAGTCTTAAAATTGATAAAAAGTTTAGAAGAACCAGACCTGACTCCGTCTCAAGGTACCCCATCTCCATGAGACAGGGCTGCTTGATATATATATATATATATATATATATATATATATATATATATATATATATATATATATATATATATATATATATATATATATATATATATATATATATATATATATATACACATATATACATATATATATATATATATATATATATATATATATATATATATATATATATATATATATATATATATATATATATATATATATATATATATATATATATATATATATATATATATACATATATATATACATATATATATACATATATATATACATATATATATACATCTCACCCTAACCCCTGATTCTTTATTGGAGTCAACAACTCAGAGATATTCAAGAATGACAAGTAAGGGATGTCTTCATGATGGAAGCAGGTGTCACGCCCTCGATGAATCACTCCACAAGTGGCATTTCTGATGAAATCACACAAACTATGTCCCAACAGCTGACCGCTGGATGGACATTGTTGGTAGAAACACACAGGAGCCCAGTAAATCATGGGATTTATTCTGTGGTGAACCAAACAATGGTGACCCAAAATACATTAATACACCTAAAAAAAATCTCAGTTCATTTACTTAATAATTCAGTTGAAATTCATTAACAACCTTCAATATAAATTGTCAACTTAATTTTTCAGTTAAGAAAGATTATTTATTAGACTCTTCATCCTTCCACCTGTCCCTCCTCCTATCTATCCATTCTCCTCCTCCTCCTCCTCCTCCTCCTCCTCCTCCTCCTCCTCCTCCTCCTCCTCCTCCTCCACAGGTGCAGCTCTGACTCATTCCAGGATCAGTTCATTTGCGTCTCAGTGGGTTTTGTTCAGACTGCAGAATCTTCATCTTCAACTATTTGGACTGTTTGAAGAAACTGTAAGTTTGAAATTTGTCTTCAGGATCATTCCTGTTTGTTTCCGCTTTTCCATGGTTGGAGAAAGTATTCACTGCAGACTTTGATCATTCTTGTGTATGAAAACAAATCTACATGATGGTTAGATGACAATATTTTTATTGGATCTGTTGGAGCCGTTTTGCATAAATGTGATATATGTTTAAGATAATACCTTTTGTAAGACTTTGGTTTTATATTTATTCTAACCAGTGACTACTCACAAAACAGAATATTGCATTTCTATTGGCTGCTGTATGTAGAATAAATATACGGTAAGTTTACAAGTCACTAGACCTTTGAGCAACACAGGCTTTTGACCAGCATACTTTTTTTTATTTACAAAAGTTAAGGATTTGGTTCTTTATTTTGTATGATTTTTCAGTTTTTGGAGTAAAGATACAAAGGAAGAACTTTGTGTTAAGACCTTTCCTTTACGTCATTGGAGTGGTGGGTGCAAAACACTTTATGGTCCAAAGCTGGTGAGGCAGCTGCTGCTGCAACCACAGATCAGAAACACAGTGGTGATCAGCTGATTGTTATTGTTATTGAATTTGTTATTATGTCTTGCCGCTTTTAATGTCAATGTAAAGCACTTTGAATTACCTTGTGTTGAATTGTGCTATATAAATAAATTTGCCTTGCCTTGCCTTGATTTAGTTTTATTCATCAATCAAACTGTGAGGTTTTTTTATTTCTTAGAATTAAGCTGTCGTCTGCAGCATTAAAGCGACACTACGTAACTTTTCCACCTTAATCTAATATTTCATCATCATCATTGTGATGGTACATCAACTTCCAACAGGTTTAATGACACCTCTGTCATGGCCTGAGGGGGTCTGTATCGCCTTCACTGGCACTATGTAACTTTGAGGAGCATGGTAGGAACCCTTCAGCACTACTGGTAAAGCACTACCGCTTTTGTCCAAAGGAGACGCCAAACTCAACAAAAGCTGAAAGTTACGTTGTGCTGCTTTAAAGTCAGTTTGGTTCCTGGAAGAAGTTGTTCTTTAAGATAAGATAATATATCCTTTATTTTCTCCCTCAGTGGGGAAACTTATTTTTGTTGTCAGCAGTACACTTAGCATAGCGTATCTTCGTCCAGAAGACTTCCTGACTGAACTTCCAATAGCCTCACTGTTGACACCGAAGTTCCCCAGAGGTTCATGCAGACGGGGGTCAGAAAAAACAGGCTGATTAACTGAAACATTTTTACTGAGAGACATAAAATAAGTTTCTTCTCCCAGGTCATAAGACTTCTTAATCAAGACAAACCCAGTACTCTGGACTCTGACTCTGTCAATCATCACACCTCATATCACATTTATTACTAGTTTGCACTGGATACAGCATGTTTGTATCTCCTTATATTTGCACATTGAACCTTTGTCTCTGCAGATCAACCTCTGAGCTTCCTCGACTTTATAGTAACACGATTTTCGAGTTTCTAAAGTGAAAACTGTTCACAGAATCACCTCATTGTTATTTCACACTTGTTCCAGTTAGTTAGAGCTGGTTAGTCCTTGTGGACTGACTTGGTGGAGGACAGACTGATTACTTTGGGACCCTTTACAACATTTCAAGGATACAAAAAAAGAAAAAAAAATAGGACCAAGTGACCTCTACTACTCAGTAGAAGCAAAAAAAAAAACAAGACAGGAACAAACCAGAGCAGGATCAGCTGATCTGTGTGCAATATCAGTGATGTGTGTTTCCTCTGCAGATGAAGGTGTGTGTGTGAGCTGATGTGGACGTGAATTCAGCAGAATGGATCAGTGTGAGGACGGAGAGGACGGAGTCCCTCCCTCCAAAACCTCTCTGTGTGGGGAACATGAGAGTCGGAGCAAAGCTCAGAGGTGAGTTGAGCATTTCTAACTGTCCCTGACTCTTCTGCATGTCAGAGCTCAAGACTCACATCACCAAACCTCATTATTACAGGAATCGATCTGGAGCTGAACCTAAACCTGGACCTGGACATGAACCTGAACCTGAACCCAGCTGGGTGTCCTTGAAGAGCGACCGATCAATGGACAAGTTAATTCACTTTAAAAAAGACCAACGTTCTGCTTTAAATAGGTGAGTGTATCCAAACGCTGCAATTGATTTATGTTTAATACTTTTTAAACAGACTAAATATTCTTATCTGTGTAACTTCTTTTTCATATAAATATAATATTTACATTTTGAACTTTTGTCTTCAATCAGGGTCCATCAGAAAAGAGACTCTCTTGAACATGAACCCAGCTGTTTGTCCTTGAAGAGCGACCGGTCAAGGGACTGGGTAATTAACTTTAAAGGGGACCAACGTTCTCCTTCAGAGAGGTGAGATGTATTTAAACACATTAAATGTATTTAAATCAGTCCTCATGTTAGGAAATGTCCTTGTTTCTTCCTGAGTAGATCCATGTAGTCCTGGACCCCTGTGGTCCTCCATCACCTGATGGTGATCTGAGCTTCCTCCTCATAGATCTTCATCTCCTGTCAGGAGCTTTTTCCTCTGGTTGACACATCTGGATGTCTTACTTTCCAGAGGACTGATCCTGATGATGATCCAGAGTTAATCACTGCTTTATGTCTCCATCAGTTGTCCGTCTTCTTGATCTCGTAACTTTTCTTGGAGCAGAACTGGATCTTGTGAATATGTGAATGAGCAGAGCTCTCACTGAGGTCATGTGTACGTTCTCGTGGATCAGCAGGACTAGTAAACATTCACCACCACCAGTCCTCTGATGGACTGTCCTCATCCAAACAGGACTTCATGGACCTCCAGCTGGTGTTTGTCTCTGTGAGGACAGACATGATGTGAGCTAATTCTTCTTGGTTCCTCCACAGAGTGGACCAGCAGAACTCAGAGCCTCCCAGCGGTTCGTCTGTCCAGCAGCATCAGACACAGCTGGACTCCATATTTCTGGTCTGTACATGAACAACAACTGCTTCTCCATCTGTTCTGTTGATGTTTGTCTCCATGCTGGTCTCTGGAGACCAGTGGACTGTCAGTCTGTCCAACATGGGTCTGATGTTTGTCTCCATGCTGGTCTCTGGAGACCAGTGGACTGTCAGTCTGTCCAACATGGGTCTGATGTTTGTCTCCATGCTGGTCTCTGGAGACCAGTGGACTGTCAGTCTGTCCAACATGGGTCTGATGTTTGTCTCCATGCTGGTCTCTGGAGACCAGAGGACTGTCAGTCTGTCCAACATGGGTCTGATGTTTGTCTCCATGCTGGTCTCTGGAGACCAGTGGACTGTCAGTCTGTCCAACATGGGTCTGATGTTTGTCTCCATGCTGGTCTCTGGAGACCAGTGGACTGTCAGTCTGTCCAACATGGGTCTGATGTTTGTCTCCATGCTGGTCTCTGGAGACCAGTGGACTGTCAGTCTGTCCAACATGGACCTGATGTTTGTCTCAGGGGTTTCAGTCTGATTGTGTTCTTCATGTGGTCTTCTGTTCCAGCTGCTGGAGGACAACATTGTCCTGTTTGTGAAGAACGAGCTGAAGAAGATCCAAAGTGGTCTGCGTCCAAATTACCCAGAATCCCTAGATCATCTGTTGGAGGGTGAGGATGAAGAGCAGAGGAGCAGCAGAGAGGCGTTTGTGAAGATCACAGTGAACGTCCTGAGGAGAATGAAGCAGGAGGAGCTGGCTGAGCGTCTGCAGAGAAGTAAGAGGATTTCTATGAACATTTAAGCTGCTGGATAAATCCCCCAGAATGCCTCAGGAGATGAACAACATTCACAGATAAGCCACAACATTCGCCCCCACATGTTACCAACCCCCCTAGAGTAGCACCCTCACTGTGCAGGACAGCATAAATATGTTAAACCAACCAACAACACAAGATAACTGGAAGATTGTAATCCTGGTTTTCTTCTTCCAGGAACCCTGCTAAACTCCAGATTGTCTTGATGGTTCTACAGATTATTTGATCAGATCATCTTCTGGTGTTTTCAAGTCCTAAACCTGGAAAATCCACTTCACAGACACCACAACAATAACAAGAACACAACAACCCACAAACCCACAACCCATCAGGGCTGTACTGCTAACATCCTGGTAGTAGAAACTCCAGGACCCACAGATTTTCTTGTCACTTCCACATCCTGAATGTTCAGAAGTGTTTTGGTGGTAAAAGTGATTCTACTCAATATTGGACCGCTCATCGTAACGTTAGAGTAGGTTCAGTGTAGGCTCTGATTCTTTATGAGAAATAAGTTGAACTGTATAAAAACTAATTGCTTTCTGTTTTCCACTTTTATTAAGTTTCTTTTGCTGCAGTTTGTAAAAAGCGGCTGAAGTCTAAGCTGAAGAAGAAGTGCCAGTGTGTGTTTCAAGGGATTGTTAAAGCAGGAAACCCAACCCTTCTGAACCAGATCTACACCGAGCTCTACATCACAAAGGGAGGGACTGGAGAGGTCAACGATGAACATGAAGTCAGACAGATTGAAGCAGCTTCCAGGAAACCAGACAGAGCAGAAACAACCATTAGACAGGAAGACATCTTTAAACCCCCACCTGGAAGAGATGAACCAATCAGAACAGTGATGACGAAGGGAGTGGCCGGCATCGGGAAAACAGTCCTAACACAGAAGTTCACTCTGGACTGGGCTGAAGGCAAAGCCAACCAGGACATCCAGTTCCTGCTTCCATTCACCTTCAGAGAGCTGAATGTGCTGAAAGAGAGAAAGTTCAGCTTGGTGGAACTTGTTCATCACTTCTTCACTGAAACCAGAGAAATCTGCAGCTTTGAAGAGTTCCAGGTCGTGTTCATCTTTGATGGTCTGGATGAGAGTCGGCTTCCTCTGGACTTCCACAACAATGAGGTCCTGACTGATGTTACAGAGTCCACCTCAGTGGATGTGCTGCTGACAAACCTTATCAGGGGGAACCTGCTTCCTTCTGCTCGTCTCTGGATCACCACACGACCCGCAGCAGCCAATCAGATCCCTCCTGAGTGTGTTTCCATGGTGACAGAGGTCAGAGGGTTCACTAACCCACAAAAGGAGGAATACTTCAAGAAGAGGTTCAGAGAAGAGGAGAAGACCAGCAGGATCATCTCCCACATCAAGATATCACGAAGCGTCCACATCACTGCTACGGTCCTGGAGAAAGTCCTGGAAACCAGAGAGGGAGGGGAGCTGCCCAAGACCCTGACTGAGATGTACATCCACTTCCTGGTGGTCCAGGCCAAACTGAAGAAGGTCGAGTATGATGGAGGAGCTGAGACAGATCCACACTGGAGTCCAGAGAGCAGGAAGATGGTGGAGTCTCTGGGAAAACTGGCTTTTGAGCAGCTGCAGAAAGGAAACCTGATCTTCTATGAACCAGACATGAGAGAGTGTGGCATCAATGTCAGAGAGGCTTCAGTGTACTCAGGAGTGTTCACCCAGATCTTTAGAGAGGAGAGCAGCCTGTACCAGGACCAGGTCTTCTGCTTCATCCATCTGAGTGTTCAGGAATTTCTGGCTGCTCTTCATGTCCATCGGACCTTCATCAAGTCTGGAGTCAACCTGCTGGAGGAACAAAGAAACACCTCCTGGTGGTTTAAAACAAGAGCAGTGACTCAGCTCTATCGGAGTGCTGTGGACAAGGCCTTACAGAGTCCAAACGGACACCTGGACTTGTTCCTCCGCTTCCTCCTGGGTCTTTCACTGGAGACCAATCAGACTCTCCTACGAGGTCTGTTGGAACCAGAACAAAGAAGATCACAGAACAATAAGGAAACAGTTGAATACATCAAGAAGAAGATCAGTGAGGATCTGTCTGCAGAGAAAAGCATCAACCTGTTCCACTGTCTGAATGAACTGAACGTTGGTTCTCTGGTGGAGGAGGTCCAACGGTCCCTGAGGTCAGGACTTCTCTCCACAGATAAACTGTCTCCTGCTCAGTGGTCGGCTCTGGTCTTCATCTTACTGTCATCAGAAGAAGATCTGGAGGTGTTTGACCTGAAGAAATACTCAGCTTCAGAGGAGGTTCTCCGGAGGCTGCTGCCGGTGGTCAAAGCCTCCAAGAAAGTTGTGTAAGGACGAACATGGACACATCAGTTTTAATTACAATCACATGTTGTGTTCATGGAGGAAACCAGTTAAATTCACTGTTCAACTAAGTTCCAGTTCTCATCAATGATTCATCATTCAGGAAACTTTACATGTAGAGAAGAGAAATGCAGCGATCACTATTCATCAATACTTATTGATAATTAGTTGAAATAATCAGTATTCATTGATACTATTTCATTTATTTCTTTGTTAGATTTTAAATTACCTCATCATTTCTCTTTAATCTCCTCTGCAGGTTGAGTGGTTGTCACCTCTCAGAGGACATCTGTGCAGATCTGTCCTCAGTTCTCAGCTCTCAGTCCTCCAGTCTGACAGAACTGGACCTGAGTAACAACCACCTGCAGGATTCAGGACTGAAGAAGCTTTGTCCTGGACTGGAGAGTCCACACTGTCACCTGGAGTCTCTCAGGTCTGAATACACCAAGGGCCTGATTTACTAAGATCCTAAATAAAGAGTACTAAATTGCGTGTGCACTGAAAAAGTTTGCACGTGCTGTTGTTGTGTGTTTTGCGGGTGATCAACTAAGAATGCTTGCGCAATTGATAACAGGCGCAAACCGCAGTATTTAAATGAGGTGTTGCGTGTCTTGCGGTTTGCGCCATGGAGAGTCTGGATGGAAAGCAGGCTGGTCGCAAGCGCCAAATGAAATTTGACGAGTTGGAGTTAGAGATATTAGTGGAAGAGGCAAATAAACACATTCATGAACTACAGCAAAGAAATGTAAACATTACCAAAAGAAACGCAATATGGGAGAAAATCTGCGATAGAATAAATGCAGTTGGTAAGACAAAAAGAACGGCAGATGAGGTTAAAAGAAGGTGGCAAGATGTAAGGCGAAGAACTAAAGAAAAAGTGGCCTTTAATAAAACTTCGGCAAACAAGACAGGTGGAGGGCCTGCGGAAGAGATGCCTCTAACCAGCATTGAGCAGCAGGTGCAGCTCACCTTCTGCGAGGAGCAGATAACTGGGATACCGGGGTATGACACGCTAGAGCAAATTGCAGAACAAGGTAGGCGCACAATAAGAAACACTTTTTTCTCCATGAAAACACGTGATTTACTTATTATCACAAATAAAAAAATGAATGTGCCTCCTGTGGCAACCTTTTGCTGAATAATACTTGATTTAACATTCAAATAAAATATTTCTCCTTTTGCATGTGGAGAATCCTCACCACAAGTTGAGCCATCCCCACCCCAGTCCTCAAATCAAGCACCAACAAGCATCCCTGCGTAATGCTGGGCAGATTAGCACCTTCCTTTCGAACGTATTAAATACAGACGCAATCACAATCCCCGCAAAAACTTTCAGGCTTGGTAAATCTCATTGCGCATGGTAAATGGACCTATTTGCATTTTCCCCTCCCAGTATTTAGCGCTTTCTGGCGGGTACGCCCCATATTGATTATTCATCAGGGCAAAAGTACTAAATGAACAGCGTGTGCTATTTTGCTCATTTGAGAGGCGCAGTCCTCTTTGCACGCTGTTAGTAGATCAGCTTGCACATTGGTTTGCGGGTGATGTCAAGTTTGCACACGTTTTTACGCATGCAAACCTTTAGTAAATCAGGCCCCAAGTGTTCAATTGTTGACCGTTAGAACTGTGGTTGATATTGAAAGATTGTTGATGTGTTTCTGCTGATCCTCTGACTTTTCCTTCAGCGCCATCATCAGGTGAACATGAGGACAGAGTCAGCTTTAGTCTCAGAGCAGTTCTCTCAGAGTCTCTGCATGTGTGTTGTGTGTCTGCAGGCTGTCAGGCTGTATGATCTCAGAGGAAGGCTGTGCTTCTCTGGTCTCAGCTCTGAGCTCCAACCCCTCCCATCTGAGAGAGCTGGACCTGAGCTACAACCATCCAGGAGAGTCAGCAGTGAAGCTTTTGTCTGCTGGACTGAAGGATCTCCGCTGGAGACTGGACACTCTCAGGTAGGAAGACAGAAGGACATCAGTGTGCTGGACTCTTCATCGTGTTGTTGTGGACATCATCTTTGTGGCTCTCTGGATTTTGTTGTGGAAATTTTTAGTAAAATACAGATACCTGCACCTGACATGTGGATGCTAGTCCTCTTAGAGGGATGTATATATTACAAAAGAGATGTGAACCTTTCATCTGCATTTACATGTTGTATATCACCTATTTTTATCCTGCATTTTTCCATGACACTTTGAGCAGAGATCTTTGAGCAGACGGAGCTGCTGCAGCTCATCTGGTACTGCAGCAGAGCTGATAGATGCATTTCACAACTCTGAGCCGGTCTTGACCCAGTAAACATCCCAGAACCACAGCAGTGTGGTTTTCAGGCCCATCACAGCACAATAACAGCTGCACCTTCACTCATCCATGACACGGTCTCCTCCTGCTCCTGATTCAGCAAAGATGAAATCAGATGAAAAAAATGTGTTCAAACTGTGCTGGAACGTGACGACCATAGGACAGGACTTCAGAGATGCTGCATTCAAGTGCATCTGTCCAAGTGTTGGACTGTTCTTTCATCAGTGTGTGAGAGCCATGTAATGTTCATGTTTGCTGAAAGAGACTGAGCTGGTCTGACCCCCCTCCTCCTTTCAGGGTGGAGCCTGCTGGACAACGATGGATGACACCAGGTCTGAGGAAGTGTAAGTGTGTTTTTATTTCACTCACACATTCAACCATCTTCACACTGACACATCACTCATTCATGAGTCCATCAATGATCAATGACAGATCAATAATAACTGCAGCTGGGTTGTTTGTTCTCTCCTTCAGATTCCTGTCAACTCATCATCGACACAAACACAGTCCACAAACGCATCAAACTGTCTGACAACAACAGGAAGATGATGTATGTGGATGAATATCAGTCATATCCTGATCATCCAGACAGGTTTAATTACTGTTGTCAGCTGCTGTGTAGAGAAGTTCTGACGGGTCGCTGTTACTGGGAGGTCCAGTGGAGAGGAAGAGTTTATATATCAGTGAGTTACAGAAGAATCAGAAGGAAAGGAGACTCTAAAGACTGTGTGTTTGGAAGAAACGATCATTCCTGGAGTCTGGAATGTTTTGATGGTGGTCGGTACTCTGTCTGGCACAATAACAGAGTAACATCTTCCTCCTCCTCTTCCTCAGTCTCTGACAGAGTAGCAGTGTATGTGGCCGTTCCTGCTGGAACTCTGTCCTTCTACAGCGTCTCCTCTGACAGACTGATCCACCTCCACACCGTCAACACCACATTCACTGAACCTCTCTCTCCTGGGTTCATGATCTGGTCCAAGTCTGGCTCTTCAGTGACTCTGTGTTGAGTTCAGTCTCAAGAGTCTCCTCCTGTCAGAGAAACCATCTCTGTTGGACAGATAGTTGAGTCTGTACATGTCTGTCTCTGTTTCCATCAGAACACCGGAATCACATGTTGGTGAAACTGTTCTGAATGATTCCTTGGAAACTTCTTCCTCTTCCAGTCCTTTAAAGGTGGAAGCTGCTGTTATTCCAGGATCCACATGTTGTTCTTCTGTCTGTTTCCAGTCAGAGCTTCACGGTGAACAGCAGCATGTTGTTTCTCTGCAGCTCACAGCTGAGATCATTCACTTCATGTCAGCTGCAGTTAGTTTGCTGCACATGTGACCAACTGTGATGTCAGAGAGGAATCACTGAGCTGCAATCAGCCTAGATGAAGTTACAACCTGCTGACAGATCTGAGCACAAGGTTGCTGTGCAGCCAGGATTCATCCTGGTCTTTATTCTCACACACTTCCTGTTCCAACCAGGACGTCACTACTGGACTGTCAGGTTTCTGTCATGGTAAAGGGTTTGTTTATGTGTGAGCTCTCACCAAGATGCATAAGATGATCCATCCATCCATTATCTAGAACTGCCTCTTCATGTTCAGGGTCCCGGGGGTCGGCCTTGTTGATTTTACACTGTACTAAGAAGGGCTACTTTTTTAACAGAATTCTTCTTTGATGACAATATTTGATATCCACTCATTAGAAGCGCTACCTCAACATTTCCTCAAAATAATTATCCAATTGATTTATCATGCTAGGAAACATATTTCAGAATAAAACATTTTTTATTCTTAATCAATTTAAAATGTTCCAATTTTCAAATGATCACTTCTGTAACATTTTAGTAGAAAATCATGAACCTCTTCAAATTAAGTCCCATTTATATGAAATTAAGCAGCATAACACTTCTAGCTAATCATGAAGTCCCACATCTGTAGAAATGATCAGGTATAAAAATAATCGGATATTCAAAATCCATTTGTACTAATAATCAAATATGTAGCTCTGGTCTTACGGTTTGCCTGACAGAGTGGTTGATTTAAGAACTTCCATATGGGTTATATTTTATAATTCTGCTGGTGAGTATTTTCAGGAGTGTTATTTACTTCACTAATCGTTCAAAAGTCATTAGTTATGTTATTTGAATGTAACTGATTGTTTCTTTGTTGCAAGTTAAATGTGATATTATCTCATGTTGATGTTCATGCTTATAAAATTATTTGGATTGTGTGCTATGGTTAAACATATGTTTATTGCTGTTTATTGATTTCTATTATTCTATGGTTTATTCCAGAACCACATACACACACACCACATCTTTAAGTGCACTCTCTAGACTGGATTAAAGCACTGTAAAGGAAATTGGCCGCTTCCTGCCTCTTCATTTAAGTCTTGACACGCACTTCATGATTAAAATACAGAGAAAGCCAGTGTACAACTGTTAATCATTAAGCCTCCAAAACATATAGTCCTTGGAGCCGGATAAGGTCATTACGAAGTGATAATGGCTTATGTTCCCCAAGTGAAAATGTATGTCCACACCGACGAATGCAACAACCAAGACTGATGGAAGATTATGAAGGGTACACCCTCCCACAGGCTGTCAGTTACCCTGCAGGAACCCCCGCTGTGATAGAGGAGACTGAATGGAGGTATAGAGAGGGATTTGCAGAGATGACACCCCTCACCCGGCGCCCAGGTCAGAATCACCGTGCTGAGCTCGTAGAGACATCTCCCAGTCACATTAGAGCACCTGTGTATGTGTGTAGGCCACAGCCGTATCAGGGCCCACCTGCAATGATGTATGTGCTGCAGCAAATACAAGAGAACCGGAGGCTGCAGCTGATGGTGATGGACATGAGACGTCAGATGGACAGTAGTGGTCCATCTGACGTCTCATGTTTAACCAGTTCAGTCTCCACTGCTGCAGCATCCACATGAGAGGCCGACTCCTACCGGAGGAGAGGACACCAGGGGCCTCATGTACAAAGGGTGCGTACGCACAAAAACATGGCGTACGCCCTTTTCCACGCAAACGTTCAGATGAATCAAGAGTGAAATGACCGTGGAAATGTGCGGTTCCCGACGCCAACTTCATGGCTGGCGTACGCACGTTTCCACAGCTATTGGTCCGTTGGCGACACTTAGTGGTGATGCTGGGAAACTGTTAATAATGTGAAAACAATTAGCCCTCAGAGTGATGTGCACATCAGAGACACACTGATGAACAATTAACACATTCAACTGTCTGCAATTACACGAGTGGATATAAGCAAAAGTGGTGCATTAGCCTGGGGGCGCTGTTTCTCTTATTGCATTTGAATATTGTCCTCTGTAAATCAAGTTAAATCTTTCAAAATGAAATGTGAAACAGCTTTTCCATTTTCATTTTAATATTGTCATAGAATGCCTATACAAGTATGTGAAAATGAAAATTCAAATTGAATTATTGCATTTTAATTTCATTTGTGTCCCAAATAACTCATGCATATGTGGAAAATTATAATGCTATTGTGGAATTACATTTGCATTTGAATAAAGTCCCCTATGGGCTTCCATACATTACATTAATAAGATGAAGAAAAAATACTGTGGTTTAATGAATGAATATTAATGACTGTGTGTGTGTGTGTGTGTGTGTGTGTGTGTGTGTGTGTGTGTGTGTGTGTGTGTGTGTGTGTGTGTGTGTGTGTGTGTATGTGTGTGTGTGTGTGTGTGTGTGTGTGTGTGTGTGTGTGTGGTGGTTGTGTGTGTGTGTGTGTGTGTGTGTGTGTGTGTGTGTGTGTGTGTGTGTGTGTGTGTGTGTGTGTGTGTGTGTGTGTGTGTGTGTGTGTGTGTGTGTGTGTGTGTCAAATGAAATGAAAGATTCCCTTAGTACTCCCACAATGGGGAAATTCTTTCTCGGTTTTTCAAACCACTTTTATTTACTCAAAAACGTGTCCAACCAAACACACAGACAAAAACTTTCAGTACAAACAAAAACAATACAAAACCAATAAATTTAAACTCAGAATATTTCCAAAGAGCAGCATACTGCCCTCCACTGAACACAGCACCTTGTCAACACACCACATGTCATTAAACTCCTTTATGTTGTTAGTCAGACAGTAGAAACTAAAAACAGTCCTGAGTCTGACTTTTAACATCCGACAAAAAAATTAATCCAACATCAGTATCCACAGAACCCTCCAGTCTGCTTCTCCTGCTGACATAAATTACCAATTTGGCTTGACCAATGACAAAATTTAACAATTGACATTTAGATTTTTTCGTTTTACTGTGCCTGACACATAAAATGAAGACCTGGGGCCTCATGTACTAAGAGAGCGTGGATTTCAACGTGAATCCGTGCGTGGAATTAACAAGACCGCAAAAATTCATATGTACAAAACTGTGCGTTCGCCCAAATCCACGCAGGTTTCTCTGTACATCCCAATCAGCGTGGATTTGAGCGCACATGCGAGAGCACAACACTCCGTCTTGTCTCCTCCCTCAAATATATGTTTGAATATGATAATGAAGATAATTATCCATTAAAAACAGCTCATCCTAACAAGAAATGTGCAAAAACAGGTAAAACCAATAAAAAAAAACATCAGCTCTGAGCTGGAATAAATAATTCATTTTGGGGCATTTAGGGGTGTCGGACTCCGGTCCTCGAGGGCCGGGTTCCCTGCAGGTTTTAGATGTTTCCCTGCTTCATTGCACCATGATACAAGTGACTGTGTCATCAACACAACTATCCAGACTTTGATGACAAGTTGGTGACGATGATTAATTAGAATCAGGTGTGTGTTAAAGCAGGGAAACATCTAAAACATGCAGGACACCGGCCCTTCTGGGATTCACTTTGACACCTACATTATGGTGTTCTTTGCTTTGCGTTGCGTTCAGTGAAGAGTTGTGGTTTTATTATGATTGTAAGGGTTTGTTAATGTTTATGGGCAGCGTTAGTGCATCATTACACTCTGCTTTTCTTGTTTGTATTTTAAGAACCGACACCAGAATTTTTGGTGCATGAAAAACGGCTCCTCGTTCAGCTTTATTGTCATGCACAGGGGTCCTCAACCCTGGTCCTCGAGGGCCGGTGTCCCTGCAGGTTTTAGATGTTTCCCTGCTTCATTGCACCATGATACAAGTGACTGTGTCATTAACAGAATTGTGCAGCTCTGGATGAAAAGCTGATGACGATGATTAATTAGAATCAGGTGTGTTAAAGCAGGGAAACATCTAAAACATGCAGGACACCGGCCCTCGAGGACCAGGGTTGAGGACCCCTGGTCATGCATATTATATACTAACGCATTAAGACCAATGTACACGTTTATTGAGTCTTACACATTATGGATGTCCGCGATCAACTCTCTCATAAGTATAACAATGTGAACAAAATACATTTATATTTAAAACATGAAGCATCACGATCTGATTCCTCTGCTGCAGAAATAAAGACAATTTGTGCCGACGGGATTATCGAGGTGCAAACGTGAGAAATAAAGAGCAAAGTTGCTGTAACTCGGAGTGTTTCATCCGCAGGAGGAGAGACCGGTCTAGATCCCAGTGTCGTGCCAAAAAGTGATTGCCTGCCAGAATCTGATTTCTCTCCTGAAAATGGGTCTTTTTACCTGCCAAATATTGATTGAAGGCCAAATACAGTTAATGAAAGGTTGTTTCTGCCTAAATATGACTTGATCTCATTCTTGAGCTTCATAATCTGAAATCTGACGGTTTAGCGCTCTCGCTCAACGGGCTGCTGTGCGCGCTCCCGCGGCCACAAATCAGAAGAAATCAGATTCTGGCAGGCAATCACTTTTTGGCACAACACCGGTTTTTGCTTCAAAATATATTTTAATGTATTTCTGTCCAGACACAGTTATGGGATGTTTAGGGTCTGGCTTTAATCTCCAGTAGTCCTCCCATACGGTCGTCATGCCGACAGACAGATGTTCGACCTGTCAGCAGCTCCAGCTGAAGCATCATGTTGGTCTGAACCGGAGCAGCTGGTCCAGTTCAGTTCCAGAAGATCCTCTTGGTACCTGAACCAGCTGATGGTCCAGTCTTAGTCCTGGACCAGCAGGTCCAGGACTAAACCAGCTGATGGTCCAGTCTTAGTCCTGGACCAGCAGATCAGTGTGGTGCCTGAGGACTCGCTCCTGATCCTGCCATCAGCAGGTTCCTCTAACGGAGCCAAAGCTCCATCAGGATTTGCAGGTTCCATCGTTGAGCTCCTGCCTTTAGTTGTTTGTTCAGATCATGTGGTTGATTGTGAGATTGTTGCAGCTCCACTCTTGTGTAACTTATCTGGTGATGTGGGGACTGTCATGTCCTTCACGTGGTCCTGAACTTATTGTTGACGTCATGTTTCCTCATATTCTGCACTTCACTGCATCACCAGTCAGTGTCGCCAACGGACAAAACCTCAGAAAAGTGCGTACAAAAGCCTTAATGCAGGGGTCCTCAACCCTGGTCCTCGAGGGCCGGTGTCCTGCATGTTTTAGATGTTTCCCTGCTTTAACACACCTGATTCTAATTAATCATCGTCATCAGCTTTTCATCCAGAGCTGCACAATTCTGTTAATGACACAGTCACTTGTATCATGGTGCAATGAAGCAGGGAAACATCTAAAACCTGCAGGGACACCGGCCCTCGAGGACCAGGGTTGAGGACCCCTGCCTTAATGTGTGAGTGAAGGACCGCAGCTTTTTACGTTCACGTCATTCTTTGTACATCCGACCGTGAGCGTTCAAAGTGGCGTACGCACGTTTTTTGTGCGCCGCACTCTTAGTACATAAGGCCCCAGGTGTGAAAAAGTCTCACCAAACATCGAGAACATTCGACTCAGCAGGTGAAACAGAGCAGAAAGACGAGCACACTCTTAGAAACAACGAAACACCGTCTCTCTCTGTGCACAGAAGGAACAAACAGGCTGAACATTTGGATTAATAACAGAAACAAAGGCATTCACAGCGAGCACCCCGTGCAGGAGCCTCCACTGTAAATCCCCAACCCTCCTGGTTAATGGTGGTTTATACAGTACTCTCCACCCAGGCCTCTGAGCCTGTGTGAGGGCCGGGGGCCTCATGTACAAAACGTGCGGCGCACAAAAAACGTGCGTACGCCACTTTCTACGCTCACGGTCGGATATACAAAAATTGATTTGAACGTAGAAAGTTGCAGTCTTTCACGCAAACACCAAGGCTGGCGTACGCACTTTTCTGAGGTTTTGTCCGTTGGTGACTCTCACTGGTGATGCAGTGAAGGGCAGAAATATGAGGAAACATGACGTCAACAATAAGTTCACGACCACGTGAAGGACACGACAGTCCCCACATCACCAGATAAGTTACACACGAGTGGAGCTGCAACAATCTCACAATCAACCACATGATCTGAACAAACAACTGTGACGACCCACCCTGTCTTAACAGGGTGTTCTGTTCATGTGCAGGAGGAGGGGACCAGCCTGCATGGGTGTGCCTAGATGAGGAGGCACACCTGACTCCAATCAGGCCCAGTATTTAAGCAGGCTGGTCAGGGCCATTTGGCCTCTCTCCCCTGCTCAGCAAGCATGGCTTTCTTTTGGTTGTTTTGAGTTTGTTTGTCTTTAGTTTTCTGCACTTGCACATACACTACACTTACACACATCCACACCTGCCATACACCACTGATCAAACTGATGACTCACACCCTACTTTACCTGTTGCATATATTTTAATTGATTTAATTATAAATAAATACATGGTTTTGAGCATTTATCCCTGTGTGTGGTCTCCCATTTTTGTCACGATGAAGTCAGTTCATGACAAGATGGGGGCTCGTCACTTTAGTTAAGTTTACTGGTAGATTTGGTTGTTACTTGCTTGTTTTTCTATCAATTGTTTGGTAAACTTAAGCTTTGTTTGTGTTCTGTGGAACAAACTGGTTTGGGAGACACACATAGGTTTTGTATGTATGGGAGGGGGGAGAGCATTAGGAACTAATTCTTTCACTGCAGGTTTATAAAGTTTATAAAGTGCTTTAGTCCTTGGGGCTCCAACTCCTGGTAGCTTTTAACAGTGGGTCTCCATATGGGACCCACTGTCTTTTTTTTTTTGTCTGGTTTAGATTGCATTCCACGAAAGCTGGAGTGTGGTGGTACCACTGAGAGGCCCTTGTCGGAGGGGGGGACTCGGGAGGGCCACTGAAGACTAGGGTTGAGCCAGTCAGTCAGGTTTTGGTTAGGCAGGTTACATAGGGGAGTTGGGCCCTGGGGTCTTTTGCTACTTGTTAGTTTAAACCGTTGCAGTGGTTTTTTTTTTTTTTTAATTTAAAAAGAAATAAATAAATAAAAAATGAGTTCTGTGGAGGACTTTCTGCAGGATCCATCTGTGGATAGACTGGACAGATGCACAAAGGACCAGCTGGTACAAATAGCAGAGCACTACAAAATTGCTGTCCATTCAAAACTGTCAAAGGTTAGGGTGAAGATTTTTCTGATCGACAGTTTGGTGACAAAGGGTGTGTTGTCAGAGGAGGTGGTCCCAGAGGATGATGAGAACCCAAGTGCTGGTGGAACTTTTTCATTTTCTTCGAGCCAATTAACCTTTGAACAACAAAAGGAATTGCTTAAAATTAAACTTGAACATGAGAAAGAAATGGAACAGATAAGACAAATGACTGAGTTAAAAAAATTGGAATTGGAGCATGATAAGTTCCAGTTGAGTGTTCATGAAGCAAAACAGTTTAATGTTGGTTCTAATCTGCAATTACTTCCCAAGTTTACAGAAAAAGATCCAGATTTGTTCTTTGCCCTGTTTGAGCGAGTGGCAGGCGCCAGAGGTTGGTCAGATGGTGAGCGCACCCTACTGCTCCAATGTGTCCTTACAGGTAAGGCCCAGGAGGCCTATGCTTCCTTATCAGTGATTGATAGTCAGAAATATGGGGTTGTTAAGGAGGCAGTGCTACTTGCGTATGAGTTGGTACCAGAAGCCTACAGACAACGTTTTAGGAGTTGGAGGAAAGAGGAACATCAAACTTATGTGGATTTTGGGAGGGATATGTTGGTCCAGTTTAACCGATGGTGTGTAGCATCAGAGGTTAAAACCTTTAATGGGCTTCGTGATTTAATGACTCTGGAACAATTCAAAAACTGTGTGCCCGTTGATATTGCCACTTACATAACTGAGAGGAAAGTGAAGACCCCCCAAGAAGCGGCTATCTTGGCTGATGAGTACTGTCTAACACACAAAAGTGTATTTGGTGACTACACGCTTCAAACTGGTGGGTCCATTCGTACAGGAAAGCAGGGGGATTCAGGGGTACTACATTCGGAGCAGGGTTCCGGGAAACGGAGTGACCCTAATGTTTGTCATTTTTGCCATAAAACTGGACACTGGAAAAATTCTTGTTTTGCTCATAAAGCTAAAGAGACGACATTGAGTGGTGCACAAATCAAACCGTCCGCGTTGGCTGCACCTGTAGTCCCCTCACCTCAGCTAATTGTTAAAATGGAAGGTGTTCCTGACATGTTTTCTGCTGGGGGTGACCCTAAGGCTGAGTATTCAGCATTCCTTTCAGAGGGTTTTGTATCACTGTCTGGTGGAAAGGCAATTAAGGTTAACATCTTGAGGGATACGGGTGCGTTACATACTTATGTCTGTCGCAACATAGTTCCATTTTCCTCCACGTCAGACACGGGCGATTTCATTTTGATGCGAGGTATGGGTATGCAGTTAATTCCGGTGCCCCTACATAGAATGAGCATTGTCTGTGGGTTGGTTAGTGGAGAGGTGGTGGTGGGAGTGCGGCCTGAGTTACCAGTGGAAGGGGTCGATGTAATACTTGGAAATGATTTGGCGGGGGATAAAGTGTGGGCTGAGGCTATAGCTCCAAATGTGGTTACCCAGGTCCCTGTCTCGTCTTACCCAAGTAAACAAGAGGGAAAAACAGAGGTCTTTCCGGCATGCGCAGTAACCCATGCTAAGAAGAAAAAAGTGAAAGGTCTGGGTAAAGAAATCACCCTCCTCATGCAGACCCTCAACACACTGAGCACCCCCGAGGAAAAGCTTGGAGGCCTTTGCACGACATACGCCGAATTGTTGGAAGAGAACCGTAACACTCAGAAGCAGATGAAGGTGCTGCAGAAGAAGCAGAACCAGCTGGTCCAGGAGAAAGACAACCTGAGGAACGAGCACAGCAAGGCCATCCTGGCCCGCAGCAAGCTGGAAAGCCTCTGCAGGGAGCTGCAAAGACACAACCGGACACTCAAGGAGGAAGGAATCCAAAGAACGCGGCTGGAGGAGGAAAAGAGGAAGGAGGTGACTTCTCGTTTCCAGGTGACGCTGAACGACATCCAGACTCAGATGGAGCAGCACAACGAGAGAAACGCCAGCCTTCGACAAGAGAACGCAGACCTGGCAGAAAAACTTAAGAAACTCTACGAACAGTACAAACTGCGCGAGGAGCACATCGACAAAGTGGTGAAGCATAAAAACCTGCAGCAACAGCTGGTGGATGCAAAGCTGCATCAGGCACAGGAGCTGCTGAAGGAGTCGGAGGAGCGGCACGAGAGAGAGAAAGACTTTCTGCTAAAGGAAGCCTGGGGCCCAATCCCAATCTCCACCCTCGCAGACTCGTAGACTTACGTGCGCGCTCCCGCACCTTGCGTAAGGGCTTAGGGCTGTCCCATTCCTCAAGTGGTTAAGTGAGCGAGGGCTCCCGACAGCCATTTTCAGCCCTTACTGCCCCCTTCCCGCAAGTCAGCATCCCAGCACACTCTGGGAAAGGGAATTACCCACAGTTCATTGCGTTGTGACATGAAAGGAGGTTACCAGGGAGAATGTAAACAAAACAGGGGGCGGAGGAAAAGGAACCATGTGCAACTGCGAGAAGAAAGTTCACCTGTAAGTATAAATACATAGCCCACTGGTGATTTAAATTCAGAAACTGTTGTCCCGTGATGATTTTTCAACGGCCCTATTATTTCCTTTACAAACAGGGAGCGACCAACAAACATATTATTTAACTATTGTTCTTTGGTTTAAATATATATATATATATATATATATATATATATATATATATATATATATATATATATATATATATATATATATATATATATATATATATATATATATAAAAAATAATTAAAAAAAAAATATATATATATATTTTTTTTTCTTTTCTTTTTTTTGAGCATGTTCGAAATAAAGTTTTTCATTCACTCATTCATTCATTCAAACGGAGGAAAGAAATCCAAAAAAAGGACAAATGACGTTTTGGACTTTCTTCAACACTAAAGACAGGAAAAGAGGCTGAGGGAGCTGGATGAAAAGGAGGAGGAGAGGGAAAGGAAGAGGGATGACCAGTTAATTGACATTTGTGGGAAGATGTAGGACAAAATGTTGTTTTCTTCATCATTTTTTCATTCATAATTTGAGGTTCAATTTCATTTGTTTTCATTTTATATTAGACCAGTGTTTTTCAATCCTGTTCCTCGTGGGCCCCTGTCCTGCATGTTTTAGATGTTTCCCTGCTTCAGCACACCGTGATAAAAGTACCTGTGTCATCAACAGAGCTGTGCAGACCTTGGTGACAAGCTAATGAGGACCTTTAATTAGAATCAGCTGTGTTGGTGCAGGGAAACATCTAAAACATGCAGGACAGGGAACACGAGGACCAGGATTGAGAAGCACTGTATTAGACAAATCCTCAGTTGACCTGCTGGTGTTGAATAAACAAGACTTGCTTTTCTTTGATCTGAGTACAGTGTTTGAATTAAGATTCCCTATGTTAACAGAAATGCATACATGTAAATACTAGCAAGATAGTTTTAGATCCAACACAAACAAGTCAGGCAGTAATTTGGTTATTCATTTATTTATGACCACAAAATATAAACAATTTCAGCAAGTTGAACAAAAACGTTGCAGTAAATAGTAATAAGATAACCGTAATATTTAGCTCATGTTACCATCAATTTATACGCTCTCTTACAAAAATGAAATGACATCATGCTGAAAAATGGAAAGTAATATTAGATGGTCATAACACAGCTGGAATATTTAACTCAGTTTACACGCGCTTACAAAAAAGAAATTACTCGGCGATTGAGCCTGGCATACTGGATTTGCTGGTCTGGGTAGATTGAAAGAAAGACAATGTTAACAAGGAAATACATATTGTATTGCATGTTTAAATTGTGTTCTTTGTTGAATTTTATGCTCCTTTATATAGGCTACCACTTTGTTTTCAAACATCCGGATGATCATTCCCAAACTTATAATACCGGTACGGAACATTTTGATCTGACTAGGAATTTTGTAAATTGAAATTTTAAATAAAGTTTATTGAAAAAAAACCCCCAAAAAAACAGACGTTTTTATCTGACTTGTTTCCGGTTTCTGCTAAGTGTGTCCCATTCCTATTTATACCATTTGGAGCCCTCACACCCTCGCACACTTGATCACGTGACGCTGACGTCACTGAAAGTCTGTGAGGGCTCAGGGCTTGAGGGTTTAGGGTGGAGTTTGGGATTGGGCCGTAGAGTCTCAAAGGATGTGTGAGCTAAAGTTCCGGAGTACCTGTTGGTCTCCTCTCTTAAGGGGGGAGGTGTGACGACCCACCCTGTCTTAACAGGGTGTTCTGTTCATGTGCAGGAGGAGGGGACCAGCCTGCATGGGTGTGCCTAGATGAGGAGGCACACCTGACTCCAATCAGGCCCAGTATTTAAGCAGGCTGGTCAGGGCCATTTGGTCTCTCTACCCTGCTCAGTAAGCATGGCTTTCTTTTGGTTGTTTTGAGTTTGTTTGTCTTTAGTTTTCTGCACTTGCACATACACTACACTTACACACATCCACACCTGCCATACACCACTGATCAAACTGATGACTCACACCCTACTTTACCTGTTGCATATATTTTGATTGATTTAATTATAAATAAATACATGGTTTTGAGCATTTATCCCTGTGTGTGGTCTCCCATTTTTGTCATGATGAAGTCAGTTCATGACACAACTAAAGGAGCTCAACGATGGAACCTGCAAATCCTGATGGAGCTTTGGCTCCGTTAGAGGAACCTGCTGATGATCAGATCACACCGACCTGCTGGTCCAGGACTAAGACTGGACCATCAGCTGGTTTAGTCTGGACCTGCTGGTCCAGGACTAAGACTGGACCATCAGCTGGTTTAGTCTGGATCTGCTGGTCCAGGACTAAGACTGGACCATCAGCTGGTTCAGGTACCAAGAGGATCTTCTGGATCTCTGTCCTGAACTGGACCAGCTGCTCCGGTTCAGACCAACATGATCTTTCAGCTGGAGCTGCTGACAGGTCCGACATCTCTGTCACCATGACGACTGTATGGGACGACTACTGGAGATTAAAGCCAGATCCTAAAACATCCCATAACTGTGTCTGGACAGAAAAACATTCAAATACATTTTGCAGCGAAAAACCGGTTCTGTAAAGTTGTCTTTTAAAATAAAACTAAGATGTCACGGAAAGGTTGGTTGGTACGAACTGATGTGATTCATTAATAATGAATACAGTTTTTATTGAATGTTTAGGCAACTTTCAGAGTCTGATATAGAGTTGGCTGCAGGTCCTGCAGGATCCAGAAAGTGTTTCTCCGGTGATGGACCGGGACCCAGACCGGTCTCTCCTCCTGAAGATGCAACACTCCGAGTTACAGCAACTTTGCTCTTTATTTCTCACGTTTGCACCTCAAATATCCCGTCGGCACAAGTTGTCTTTATTTCTGCAGCAGAGGAATCAGATCGTGATGCTTCATGTTTTAAATATAAATGTATATTGTTCACATTGTTATACTTATGAGAGAGGTCATCGCGGACATCCACAATGTGTAAGACTCAATAAACGTGTACATTGGTCTTAATCCGTCAGTATATAATACGCGTGACAATAAAGCTGAACGAAGAGCCGTTTTTCATCCACCAACTTAAGTTCTGGTGTCGGTTCTTAAAATACAAACAAGAAAAGCAGAGTGTAACGCACTAACGCTGCTCATAAACATTCACAAACCCTTACGATCATAATAAAACTACAACTCTCCACGGAACGCAAAGCAAAGAACAGCATTACCCATAATGCAATGCAGCTGAAATCGGAAGACGTGCCCCCAAATAAATTATTTATTCCAGCTCACAGCTGTTTTTTTTTTAATTTGTTTTACCTGATTTTGCACATTTCTTGATAGGATGAGCGGTTTTTAATGGACAATTATCTTCATTATCATATTCAAACATATGTATTTGATGGAGGAGACAGGGCGAGTGTTGTGCTCCCGCATGTGCGCTCAAATCCATGCCGATTGGTTTGTACAGAGCAACCTGCGTGGATTTGGGCGTACGCACAGTTTTGTACATCTGAATTTTTGCATTGGTGTAAATTCCACACACGGTTTCACGTTGAAATCCACGCACTCTTAGTACATGAGGCCCCTGGTGCGGTCGGAACAACCTAGAGCTCAACGCTCTAAAGACAGTGGAGATGATAGTGGACTACAGGAGGAACGCAGCCCCACCTGCCCCCCTCACCCTGTGTGACTCCCCAGCAGACACGGTGGAGTCTTACCGCTTCCTGGGGACCATCATAACCCAGGACCTCAAGTGGGAGCTGAACATCACCTCCCTCACCAAAAAAGCACAGCAGAGGATGTAGTTCTTGCAGCAGCTGAAGAAGTTCAACCTGCCAAAGAAAATGATGGTGCAGTTCTACACAGCCATCATTGAGTCCATCCTCACCTCCTCCATCACCGTCTGGTAGCTGCTGCCACTGTGAAGGACAGGAGCAGCTGCAGCGTATCATTCACTCTGCAGAGAAGGTGATTGGCTGCAATCTTCCATCTCTCCAGAACCTGCAGCCTCCAGGACCCTGAAGCGTGCAGGAAAGATTGCAGCAGACCCTCCCACCCCGGACACAAACTGTTCCAGACTCTTCCCTCTGGCAGGAGGCTGCGCTCCATCAGGACCAAAACCTCACGCCACAAAAAGAGTTTTTTCCCGACTGCAGCTGTCCTCATCAACAAGGCCCCGGTCCCCCCTTCCCCCCGTCTACCATGGACTGCCCCCCAATCCCACTCTACGTTACATTAACGTAAAGATTCCAATCCTGACATATGCGTTACATTAACGCACATCCTAAATCACTTTTGTACAGACTCATATCCGGCACTTTAAAAACCTCATATTGTACAGTTTTGCTTTTACATTTTCTCTCTTATATATTTGCTTTTATATTTTATATTTGTATTGTATCGCACCAATCACCACAACAAATTCCTTGTATATGTTTAACAAACTTGGCAATAAACCTTTTTCTGATTCTGTTGAGCTTTTATAACTTACCACCAGGGGGCACCTCTGCTCTTTCTACATATGGAGAGTGTAATATTCCAGAATTATAAACAATAAAACAATTCATCCATCTAAAATGAAAACTTAATTACATTTTCATGATTATTTCTGACTAAACATGAGTTGAGGTAAAAAGACATTTACATGTAAATGGATGATAAAAGGGTTAAATCCAAAGTGTGTCCTCTTCCTGGAATCTGATCCCGATGATCCTCCCTCTTCTTCCTGCTCTCCAACCTGCAGATCTGCAGCTTCAAGACAGATCTCAACATCAGCTTTAGAATAAATCATGTGTCAGACGAGTTGTAAATCTAGTACAACTTGATTTTATACATGTGATTCAATAATGTTAAAATCTCATTATATAAATAACATGAAAAACGTACACAAATATGTTGTAACTTTAGCTTGTACAGTTTCAATAACGCAGCATGAATCATTTGAATTGCATTGTTTTGACTTAGTTTGTCCCATGAATTATCACGATAATCTGATACATGCAGCTCAGATTTTAAAACGCATAAAGCCTTTTACAGTTTTCAGCCGTGTTGATGGTTGCATTTCTTCTTTTGTCCTTGTTTCTCTGAAGTTTCTTCATGTTTTTCAGAGAAACGTTGTAAAAACTGAACAAGTAAATATATCAAACTTGGACTAACCTCTGAACGGAGTAGATGGAGAGAGTTTAACAACATGGAGCTGCAGATTAACTTTACAAAGAGAATGTGAGTGAAGAAGAAACAGACGGGAAAAAGGACGTGTGAGAGAGGCTTTGTAGATGAACAAAATAAAACTTCAAACTTCAGCACATACTAACAGCTCTTTATTTACACCGTGGAGACGGCATGTTACCAACAGCAACAAATAACACAATTTTAAGAAGGAACAGGCATTCAAACAAACTCAATGCAGAACTTTAAAGAAAAAAGTACACAACCACATCGTTCCCTCTGCGTCAAGTTGACGGAGAAGCATAAATCCGGGTTGAACCTGCAACCCTTGTGGGGAGGGGATTAGGCTCATCAGCCATAGGAGGTGGTGGTTGGACTTCTGCGGGTTCTTCTTCTGTGGGTCAGACAGGAGTGGACAGCTGCCCCCGGAGGACGACAACATGAGCTTCATTTGTCACGAGTCACCAGACTTCTCCTCCGAGTGATTTTTCATGTGACTCAATTCTGCGGCTAAAACCTTTGTTGCACGTCTTGCACAAATATCACTTCTCGCCCGTGTGCGTGGTTATGTGCCGTTTAAGAGATGATGATTTAGTAAAGGTTTTTCCGCAGGTGTTGCACAGGTACGGCCTTTCACCGGTGTGGGTCCTCGAGTGAATCACCACACTAGAAAGTTGCCTGTAACTTTTTCCACATGTTTTGCAAATGTAGGGCTTCTCGTCCGTGTGGATCCTCGAGTGAGCCAGCATGCTGGAACGTAGCCTGTAACTTTTTCCACATGTTTTGCAGATGTAGGGCTTCTCACCCGTGTGCGTGGTTATGTGCCGTTTAAGATCTGATGATTTAGTAAACGATTTTCCGCAGGTGTTGCACAGGTATGGCCTTTCGCCAGTGTGGATATTCATGTGATCCATTAAATTACAACTTTTACTGAACTCTGTCCTGCAAGTACTGCAAGAAAACGCCTTCTTCCCCATGTGGGTCCTGGTCAGCTTTGATTTACAGTTGCTGTCTGACGGGACAGCAGCATCTTCGTGGTCACCGTGTCGTCTCATTGGCTCCGGATCTGCAGTTTTACTGAAGTCTGAGCGTAAACTTTCAGTTCCTTCCTCATCTTTGTTTTGAGCTTCAGGAGAAGTGTGCAACAGCAGCTGGCCACAGTTTGGTCCTGGTTCACCATTTTCAACTTTCACATCAGCGAGATTGACCAATGAGACATCCACCTCTACGTCCTCGTGCTTCATCTCCTGACCGCTGGAGTCTTCCTCCAGTTCTGTAGTCTGTGGATGCCCTGGTTCCTCCTGGTCCGGGCTGCAGCTCCTCTCCAGGTTATCCAGGTGCTGGTCACTGAAAACCCCGTCCTCCTCCACCTTACAAACATTTTCTTGTGGGAGTTCTGGAATTACAAAAAGGGACAAAAAGATAGGATTTTAACAAGTCAAAAGTGCTTCCCATTGTTGATTGTATTTGTGAGGTTTAAACTTTGTCCTGAATCTTCGGTCTTCCCCTTCATCTATGTACCGTATTTTTGCGACCATTAGGCGTACATAAAATTCTTTTTTTTTTTTTTAAATGTGCTGCGCACCCAATGAAACGGTGCGTCATATCTATTACCTGTATTACGGTAATGTAAGGCGGACGGCCACCATGAGAACGGTAAAGGGAGAAGGGGGCGTGTGAAGCACCTGTGAGTTGCGGACGTGAATGAGACCATCCTCAAACTGAAAGCAGTAGCGCTGGCGGAAGAAATTAGAATTGAACATTTTCATGGAGGTCTATCTTGGTGCTTTCGCTTCATGAAATGGTGCCAGCGCCGGGGAAAGACGGGGTCCGTGCGGGGGAAAGACGGGGTCCGCGCCGGGGAAAGACGGGATCCGCGCGGGGGAAAGACGGGTTCCGCGTCGGGGAAAGACGGGACTTTGAAGGGTTCGATTAATGTAAAAACTGAAATAAAATACAATCAAAGTAAGTTTTGCTCCTGCTCTATTTTTAAATAAGCACACTTGTGTGCGTGTTCTGCAGCGGAGGTGTGTGTTCTGCAGCGCGCATGTGTGTTTTGCGGTGCGCGTGTGTGCAGCTGCGTGTCTGTAGACTCCGCCTTTTGGGTCGGTGCGCCGTATGTGTGTTTTAAATCTAAAAATGAGACACAAAAACGAGGCTGCGCCTTTTCACACGGTGCGCCGAATGGTCGTGAAAATACGATTCAATTCAATTTTATTTATATAGCGTCTAATACAACAGATGTTGTCTCTAGATGCTTTCCAGAGAACCAGAACATGAACATGAACATGAACATAAATATAAACATAAACCCCCGAGCAATTATTACATAAACAATGGCAGGTAAAAACTCCCAGAAAAGCCTTAAGCCAAACAGTGGCAAGAAAAACTCCCCTTTAGGAGGAAGAAACCTTGAGCAGGACCAGGCTCATAAGGGAGGGGACCCTCCTGCCGAAGGCCATATACGGTAGTATATTTAAAAACAAGTGCATTACTCTGTGTTACCATTAGGCGGCACTGTGACTGTACTCGTGTTACTGCGTTGGTATCGAGACAGTTGAAGAATAAAGTTGTTGTTCCAGAAATGGCTTCTTCCGTGTCATATATAACGATCTAACTACAAGTCCTGCATATGAACACATCTTCTTAACCAAAATGGAAAGTCTCTCCAGATGTATTTATCCAGCAAACTCGTTGTCTATTCCCAATAATGTAATCAAAAAGATTAATCGGGTTAACTTTGATTATATCTGGAGAAAGAAAATGAATTACTTTAGGAAAACTGAACTGATCAAAGAATTCAAAGATGGAGGCCTGCAAGCTATAGATTTAGATTTTATTAATGGAAACCTAAAAATGAACTGGTTGAAATCTTCTCTACACAATAAGAGCTTTTGGTATCATATCCCCAGAGTCATTTTTAATAAACTGGGAGGCATTGAACTGTTACTACAGGGCTCCAGACTGCGACCAAATGCTTGCATTTTGCGACCAAAATTTGAGTATGTGCGACTGAATTTCATGTCCACTCGCACACGTGCGACCAGGAAATTTGCCAGTGTTTTTTGCCAGCGTTACACCAACGCAGAGCCTACGCCGTAGGCTCTGCGTTGGTGTAACGCGGAACCATAAATCAGCCGTTAGACTATCCAATTAAATCATGTTGGACATTAAACTGACGCTGTTGTAAACCAATAAAGCTAGCCAGAGCCTTGGTATCAGCCAATCAGAAACAGAGGAGGGCGGGTTCACCCCCGTCCCTCAGGGCAGATGACTTGTCAGAGACTGGGGGACCAGTAGTCACGTAATTTAATTCACATATGTGTGTGGTGTCAAACTATCAAACAATGAACACGGCGCCAAAGAGCAGCGGTAGCGTTAACAAAGCGCTGGTTTTTAAAACTCAAACTAAATTAAGTTTTCTTTTGAAAAAATGCTGAAAAAAGGGTCACTAAGAGCCGGGGACACTGCGCTTCTTTCCCCCGCTGCCCTCGTGAACAAAACAAACATGTCGAAGCGGCCGGCTGAGAAACCAGCGCAGAAAATGCAGAACCAAAGTTTACTCCGTACAGACAGCGGGCTGAGCAGCACTGTTAATGCTGGAAGTTACTTGCTGTTTGAGCCTGCGTTAATGCTGCCATGTGCGTTAATCTCCGCTCACACAGACAACAAGCTGCGTTAAGAAACGGACCTTGCTCTTGCTCCACGCGAGGAGAGCGCGTCGTACTGTAATACAAAATTATGATTATTACACCTACTACAGACGTCGCCGTTAAAGTACATGATCTTTTTTCGCATGTATCTTTTCGTGTCCAGTCAACTGTGTGCGGGCAAAACTTGTAGAACATTGAAGCGCCAGGCACGTTACACACAGACAAGGACACGCTCATACACACTCATACACACCCCAAAACCCAAAACCAGTGTTCAGTGTTTTGGATATTTCAGCTTAAATTTCAAAATGTTATATAAGTTCAATGAAGTTCATAGCTTGTTTGGTTTCTTCTGTTATTGGACACACAGTTTGTCATGACATACCTGAAAAATCCCTGATGCTTCATGGCAAGCTGTGTGTCTGGTGACAGAATAAATTAGACAAGCTAAAATTATTTGTCTACTGCATGAGCTATTGATATTTCCTTCTTTTTTGCACTTTAAATGGATATTGAAAGACCCATTTGAGTTATTTATTTTTTAGTTCACAATAATTATTGTGAAATTATTATTTCACTAGTTATTTTACAGTCGTATAATTCAGGCAACAGCTCAAAAAACATTTTTAATAACACTAACCCACATTGATATCGGATCGGATCGAATCAAATGATGATAAAAAACAGAAAACAGAAGGGCTAATACAGCATTTAACTTTTTTACTTGAAACCTTTGGGAAACGGCCGCACGGCAAAAAAGGGGCCATTCTTAAAGTGTGCTGCAGCGCAGAGATGGAGGGGGAATATGAACTGGCCTGAAAAATTTTTTTCAGTCAAAAATATTTTTTTTGCTTTAATCCCTGAATTCATTAATCTATTATGAAATACGTATTACTAATACACTGAAATGTAGTAGAAATGTAAAAATTTGGTTAGTGTGTCGATAAACGATGTGTGCTCCTAAAATTTATGATTGTGCCCCTAAAAATTTTCAGTTAGAGGCTACTGTGCTCCTAGTGAAAAAAGTTAGTCTGGAGCCCTGTACTAAGATGCAACTTTACCGTTCAAATGTCATGCTTTAGACTTAATCGTTTATTTTGTAGAAAACATGCAGGTCACAGTGGCTCCGTGTAAGATGTGAGATGACTGGCAAAAAACGCAATCGTTGGAGGATGCTCATATAGGAGTTCATATGCAGGACTTGTAGTATGACGCGGAAGAAACCATTTCTAGAACAACAACTTTATTCTTCAACTGTCTCGATACCAACGCACTAACACAAGAGTACAGTCACAGTGCCGCCTAATGGTCACACAGAGTAATGCACTTGTTTTCAAATATACTACATAGATGAAGGGGAAGACCGAAGGTTCAGGACAAACTTTAAACCTCACAGATACGACCAAACAATCAACACTGGGAAGCACTTTTGACTTGTTAAAATCCTATCTTTTTGTCCCTTTTTGTAATTCCAGAACTCGCACAAGAAAATCTTTGTAAGGTGGAGGAGGACGGGGTTTTCAGTGACCAGCACCTGGATAACCTGGAGAGGAGCTGCAGCCCGGACCAGGAGGAACCAGGGCATCCACAGACTACAGAACTGGAGGAAGACTCCAGCGGTCAGGAGATGAAGCACGAGGACGTAGAGGTGGATGTCTCATTGGTCAATGTTGCTGATGTGAAAGTTGAAAATGGTGAACCAGGACCAAACTGTGTCCAACTGCTGTTGCACACTTCTCCTGAAGCTCAAAACAAACATGAGGAAGGGACTGAAAGTTTACGCTCAAACTCCAGTAAAACTGCAGATCCGGAGTCAATGAGACGACACAGTGACCACGAAGATGCTGTTGTCCCGTCAGACAGCAACTGTAAATCAAAGCTGACCAGGACCCACACGGGGAAGAAGGTATTTTCTTGCAGCACTTGCAGGAAAGAGTTCAGTAAAATTAGTATTTTAATTGATCACATGAAGACCCACACTGGCGAAAGGCCGTACCTGTGCAACACCTGTGGAAAATCGTTTAGAAAATCATCAAATCTTAAACGCCACATAATCACGCACACGGGCGAGAAGCCCTACATCTGCAAAACATGTGGAAAAAGTTACAGGCTACGTTCCTACCTGCTGGTTCACTCGAGGATCCACACTGGCGAAAGGCCATACCTGTGCAACACCTGCGGAAAAACCTTTACTGAATCATCAACTCTTAAACGCCACATAACCACGCACACGGGCGAGAAGCCCTACATCTGCAAAACATGTGGAAAAAGTTACACACAACGTTCCCAACTGGTGGTTCACTCGAGGAGCCACACCGGCGAAAGGCCGTTCGTGTGCAACACCTGCGGAAAAACCTTTACTGAATCATCAAGTCTTAAACGGCACATAACCACGCACACGGTGGAGAAGCGATATTTGTGCAACACGTGCAACAAAGGTTTTAGCTGCAGAATTGATTTGCTGAATCACATGAAAAATCACCCGGAGGAGAAGTCTGGTGACTCGTGACAAATGAAGCTCATGTTGTCGTCCTCTGGGGGCAGCTGTCCACTCCTGTCTGACCCACAGAAGAAGAACCCGCAGAAGTCCAACCACCACCTCCTGTGGCTGATGAGCCTAATCCCCTCCCCACAAGGGTTGCAGGTTCAACACGGATTTATGCTTCACCGTCAACTTGACGCAGAGGGAACGATGTGGTTGTGTACTTTTTTGTAAAGTTCTGCATTGAGTTTGTTTGAATCCCTGTTCCTTCTTAAAATCGTATTATTTGTTGCTGTTGGTAACTTTCCGTCTCCACGGTGCAAATAAAGAGCTGTTAGTATGTGCTGAAGTTTCTTTAAACATGACAGTTTATTTCGTTCATCTACAAAGCCTCTCACACGTCCTTTTTCCCGTCTGTTTCCTCTTCATTCACATTCTCTTTGTAAAGTTAATCTGCAGCTCCATGTTGTTAAACTCTCTCCATCTACTCCGTTCAGAGTTTATATATTGTGATGTTATACATAGTTCGGTGAAAACTGTAAAAGGCTTTATACATTTTAAAATCTGAGCTGCACGTACATCAGATTATCGTGATAATTCATGGGACAAACTAAGTCAAAAAAATGTTATTCAAATGAGCCATGCTGTGTTATTGTAACTATAAGTTACAACATATTTGTGTATGTTTTTCATATTATTTAAATAATATGAAATTAACAATATTATTTAATCACATGTATAAAATCAAGTTGTACTAGATTTACAACTCGTCTGACTCATTATTTCTTCTAAAGCTGATGTTGAGATCCGTGTTGAAGCTGCAGATCTGCAGGTTGGAGAGCAGGAAGAAGAGGGAGGATCATCGGGATCAGATTCCAGGAAGAGGACAGACTTTGGATTTAACCCTTTTATATCAGACATCCGTTTAGAAGGAAATGTCTTTTTACCTCAACTCGTATTTAGTCAGAAACAATCATGACAAATGTAATTAAGTTTTCATTTTAGATGGATGAATCATTTTATTGTTTATAATTCTGGAATATTACACTCTCCATATGTAGAAAGAGCAGCAGTGCCCCCTGGTGGTGAGTTATAAAAGCTCAACATCAACCCAAGAGTGAACAATCTATCGTAATAATAATAAAAACACAAATAAAAAAAGACTTCAGTGCATCAACAAGAGGAAAGTTGTCAGTGACGCAGATTATTGGTACAGCGTGATCAGTACAACCCGCATTTAGCTCAGAAAATGTGGAAAGAGAAATGTCATCAAATGAAGTTGAAAAGTGGAGATGCACTTTTGTCCTTTATCCTCAACTTCCTCAATCACGTCATATTTATCCAAATTGTTATTTCACTGGTCTTGGCTTCATCAAATGACACATCCAGGGACAGAATCCGTGCATAGGTGTTCATCCTGTCCAGGTGTTGGAAGGTGAAGTGAAGCCGAAGCCATCGCTTCATCCACTGATCTGTTGGCACGGTAGGAAAACTGATAGGAATCCACTGTGTCAGGAACCATGGAGTTGATGTGGGTTAAAAAAAGATGATCTGCTCTGTTGGTCTCTGGAGAAGGTTTAATGAAAATGGCCGGGTTTCCCAGATCCAACCTCTCTTAAGGATTTAAGAGAGGTTCAAAGAAGGTTTCAACTAAGAGAGAACCCTAAGATACGGGTGTTTCCCAGATGACTTAACACCGTCCTTTAGTTTCTCTCTTTCAGAAGCTCTTTTGGAGGAGCTGTCCGGTTCTGAAACCAAATCAATCGATGCCAGGCAAATCGATCACCGATCACTATCAGCGCATTTTCACACGCAGCACTGCTACCTAACGCACTAAATCCCTGCTGCCTGCGCGTTATGTGTGTTATAATGAAAAACTAAGATGATAAATATAATTCAATGACCTTTTTTCATGATGAAAACAAGACTGCAACTAAATAAGAAGTAGTCTTGGTAAGAGAATAATGAGGAAATGTATGGTTTTTATTAAATGTGAAAGATGGACGAAAGGAGAAATTAACTTAATGATCATTCAGCATATAGGACCACATTGTATCCTCCTGACTAGTAAAACAGAATCCTTCACCTCAAAAAAATATTCTGAAGTTTATTTAGCTGCTTGAGCGTTTTCACTATTGCATTTATCAACGTTGTATTTGCGGATGTTTGGAGACACAGTGGGTGTGGAGACCAGTGTTGGGACTAACGTTATTTAGTAACGGGTTACAGTAACGCCGTTAGTTTTGCGGTAACTAATACTCTAACGCATTACTTTTTAAATTCAGTCACGCAATTACCGCTACCGAACGGTGCGTTACTCCGTTATTTCTGGATACAGTGAAGCTTTTTTTCCCCCACATGGAGACTAGAGGAAACGTAGTGTGTGTGTGTGCTTTCAAAAACATGACGGCATGGCAAGCCAAAAGAAGGCGAGTTTCGCAACGTGGAATTACAGCAATCCCTGGTTTTTCGCAGGGGTTATGTTCCAAAAAGAACCCGTGATAAGTGAAATTCTTTTTAAAATTAAAAAGGCTTCAGATTGCAGAGATCAGCCCCGCCTCGCACGTATTCCACTGCTCTTCTGAGCCGCTGCAACCCGACCCTGTAGCATCTTTTTATCCTAAAGCCGCGGTGCAGGTGTGTTTTTTCAAGAGAAGAAAATAGTTATGGGTCGTTGTCTTCGCTCTTTTTTCTTCTGGGCAAAAAGATTCTCATAAACCGACACCATTGATTATATTTGAGACTGTCCATCATGTCTTCATGATGGAAGCAGGTGTCACGCCCTCGATGAATAACTCCACTGGTGGCATTTCTGATGAGATCACACATACTATGTCCCAACAGTTGACCACTGTATGGACATTGTTGGTAGAAACACACAGGAACCCAGTAAATCATGGGATTTACTCTGTGGTGAACCAAACAATGGTGACCCAAAATAAATGAATACACCTAAAAAAATCTCAGTTCATTTACTCAATAATTTAGTTGAAATTCATTAACAACGTTCAATATAAATTGTCACCTTCCTTTTTAAAGTTCACCAGATTATTTATTAGACTCCTCCTCCTCCTCCTCCTCCTCCTCCTCCTCCTCCTCCTCCTCCTCCTCCTCCTCCTCCTCCTCCTCCTCCACAGTTGCAGCTCTGACTCATTCCAGGTCCAGATCAGTTCAGTTGTGTCTCAGTTTTGTTCAGACTGCAGAATCTTCATCTTCAACTCTTTGGACTGTTTGAAGAAACTGTAAGTTTGAATTTTTTGTCTTCAGGAACTTTCCTGTTTGTTTCTGCTCCTCCATGGTTGGAGAAAGTATTCACTGCAGACATTGACCATTCTTGTGTCTGAGCAAAATCTACATGATTGTTAGTTGACAATATTATTATTGGATTTATTTTTGATCTGTTGTAGCCATTTTGCATCAATATGATTTATGTTTAAGATGATTAATACCTTTTGAAAGATTCCTTTGGCTTCATATTTATTTTAACTAGTGACAAGTCACAAAGCAGAATATTGCATTTCTATTGGCTGCTGTATGTAGAATAAATATACAGTAACTCAGTGAAAGTTTACAAGTCCCTGGACCTTTGAGCAACACAGGCTTTTGACCAGCATACTTTTTTTTATTTACAAACGTTAAGGATTTGGTTCTGTATTTTGTATGATTTTTCAGTTTTTGAAGTAAACATAGAAAAGCAGAACTTTGCGTTAAGACCTTTACTTTCCATCATCGGTGTGCTGCGTGCACAAAACGTTATGTCCAAAAGCAGCCAACTGCTGCAACCACAGATCAGAGACAAACAAACGCCCCCTTACCCACTCTGGACTCTGAACTCTGTCAATCATCACAGTTCCTCTCACATATTACTTGTTTGCACTGGATTTGGCATGTTTATCCCTGCTTATCTTTGCACATTTATCCTTTGTCTCTGCAGATCAACGTCTGAGCTTCCTCACATTTACAGTAACCGTATTTTCGAGTTTCTGCAGTAAAAACTCTGTTCACAGAATCACCTCATTGTTGTTTCACACTTGTTCCAGCTAGTTAGAGCATGTTAGTCCTGATGGACTGACTTGATGGAGGACAGGCTGATTACTTTGGGACCCTTTACAACAATTCGAGGATAAGAAAGAAAGAAAAATAAAAATCGAGCCAAGTGACCTCTACTGCTGAGTAGAAGCAAAAAAAAAAAACAAAAGAGGAACAAACCAGAGCAGGATCAGCTGATCGGTGTGCAGCACCAGTGATGTGTGTTTCCTCTGCAGATGAAGGTGTGTGTGTGAGCTGATGTGGACGTGAATTCAGCAGAATGGATCAGTGTGAGGACGGAGAGGACGGAGTACCTCCCTCTAAAACCTCTCTGTGTGGGGAACATGAGAGTCGGAGCAAAGCTCAGAGGTGAGATGAGCATCTCTAACTTTCCATGACTCTTCTGCATGTCAGAGCTCAAGACTCACATCACCAAACATCATTATTACAGGAATCAACCTGGACCTGGAACTGGACCTGGACCTGGACCTGGACCTGGACCTGGACCTGGACCTGGACCTGGACCTGGACCTGGACCTGAACCCGGACCTGAACCCAGCTTTGTGTCCTTGAAGAGTGACAAGTCAGATGATAGATTTATTAACTTCGAAGGAGACCAACATTCTGCTGTAAAGAGGTGAATGTATCCAAACGCCGCCAATGATTTATGTTTAATACTTTTTAAATAGACTGAATATTTTTATCTGTATAACTTCTTTTTCATATAAATAGAATATTAACATTTTAAACTTTTGTCTTCTATCAGGGTCCATCAGAAAAGAGACTCTGTTGATCATGAACCCAGCTGTTTGTCCTTGAAGAGCAACAACTCAAATGATAGATTTATTAACTTTAAAGGAGACCAACATTCTCCTTCAGAGAGGTGAGATGTATTTAAACACATTAAATGTATTTAAATCAGTCCTCATGTTAGGAAATGTCCATGTTTCTTCCTGAGTAGATCCGTGTAGTCCTGGACCCCTGTGGTCCTCCATCACCTGATGGTGATCTGAACTTCCTCCTCATAGATCTTAATCTCCTGTCAGGAGCTTTTTCCTCTGGTCGACACATCTGGAGGTCTTACCTTCCAGAGGACTGATCCTGATGATGATCCAGAGTTAATCACTGCTTGGTGTCTCTATCAGTTGTCCGTCTTCTTGATCTCGTAACTTTTCTTGGAGCAGAACTGGATCTTGTGAATATATGAATGAGCAGAGCTCTCACTGAGGTCACGTGTTCTCATTGGATCAGCAGGACTAGTAAACATTCACCACCACCAGTCCTCTGATGGACTGTCCTCATCCAAACAGGACTACATGGACCTTCCGCTGCTGTTTGTCTCTGTGAGGACAGACATGATGTGAGCTAATTCTTCCTGGTTCCTCCACAGAGTGGACCAGCAGAGCTCAGAGCCTCCCAGTGGTCCGTCTGTCCAGCAGCATCAGACACAGCTGGACTCCATATTTCTGGTCTGTACATGAACAACAACTGCTTCTCCACCTGTTCTGTTGATGTTTGTCTCCATGCTGGTCTCTGGAGACCAGTGGACTGTCAGTCTGTCCAACATGATTCTGATGTTTGTCTCCATGCTGGTCTCTGGAGACCAGTGGACTGTCAGTCTGTCCAACATGGGTCTGATGTTTGTCTCCATGCTGGTCTCTGGAGACCAGTGGACTGTCAGCCTGACCAACATGGGTCTGATGTTTGTCTCCATGCTGGTCTCTGGAGACCAGTGGACTGTCAGTCTGTCTGTCCAACATGGGTCTGATGTTTGTCTCCATGCTGGTCTCTGGAGACCAGTGGACTGTCAGTCTGTCCAACATGGGTCTGATGTTTGTCTCCATGCTGGTCTTTGGAGACCAGTGGACTGTCAGTCTGTCCAACATGGGTCTGATTGTGTCCTTCATGTGGTCTTCTGTTCCAGCTGCTGGAGGACAACATCGTCATGTTTGTGAAGAACGAGCTGAAGAAGATCCAGAGGGGTCTGAGTCCAGATTACCCAGAATCCCTAGAGCATCTGTTGGAGGGTGAGGATGAAGAGCAGAGGAGGAGCAGCAGAGAGGCGTTTGTGAAGATCACAGTGAACTTCCTGAGGAGAATGAAGCAGGAGGAGCTGGCTGAGCGTCTGCGGAGAAGTAAGTGTTTATATGAACATTAAAGCTGCTGGATAAATGTCCCAGAATGCCTCAGGAGATGAACAACATTCACAGATCAGCGACAAAATTTGCCCCCACACGGTGCCACCCCCTCCCCTAGAGTAGCACCCTCCCTGTAAAGGACAGTATGAATAATAAATAATAATAGGTGTTTTGGTGGTAAAAGTGATTCTACTCAATATTGGACAGCTCATCGTAACGTTGGAGTTGATCAATGTCGGTTCACCTCCTGATTCTTTAGAAGAATTAAGTTGAATTTTATAAAACACTAATTGATTTCTTTTGTCCACTTTTATTAAGGTACCTTTGCTGCAGTTTGTAAAAAGTGGCTGAAGTCTAAGCTGAAGAAGAAGTACCGTGTGTGTTTGAGGGGATTGTTAAAGCAGGAAACCCAACCCTTCTGGAGCAGATCTACACAGAGCTCTACATCACAGAGGGAGGGACTGGAGAGGTCAACGATGAACATGAAGTCAGACAGATTGAAGCAGCATCCAGGAAACCAGACAGAGCAGAAACAACCATCAGACAGGAAGACATATTTAAACTCCCACCTGGAAGAGATGAACCAATCAGAACAGTGATGACGAAAGGAGTGGCCGGCATTGGGAAAACAGTCCTAACACAGAAGTTCACCCTGGACTGGGCTGAAGGCAAAGCCAACCAGGACATCCAGTTCCTGCTTCCATTCACCTTCAGAGAGCTGAATGTGCTGAAAGAGAGAAAGTTCAGCTTGGTGGAACTTGTTCATCACTTCTTCACTGAAACCAGAGAAATCTGCAACTTTGAAGAGTTCCAGCTCGTGTTCATCTTTGACGGTCTGGATGAGAGTCGACTTCCTCTGGACTTCCACAACAATGAGGTCCTGACTGAGGTTACAGAGTCCACCTCAGTGGACGTGCTGCTGACAAACCTCATCAGGGGGAACCTGCTTCCTTCTGCTCGCCTCTGGATCACCACACGACCTGCAGCAGCCAATCAGATCCCTCCTGAGAGTGTCTCCATGGTGACAGAAGTCAGAGGGTTCACTAACCCACAGAAGGAGGAATACTTCAGGAAGAGGTTCAGAGAAGAGGAACAGACCCGCAGGATCATCTCCCACATCAAGACATCACGAAGCCTCCACATCATGTGCCACATCCCAGTCTTCTGCTGGATCACTGCTACGGTCCTGGAGAAAGTCCTGGAGACCAGAGAGGGAGGGGAGCTACCCAAGACCCTGACTGAGATGTACATCCACTTCCTGGTGGTCCAGGTCAAACTGAAGAAGGTCAAATATGATGGAGGAGCTGAGACGGATCCACACTGGAGTCCAGAGAGCAGGAAGATGGTGGAGTCTCTTGGAAAACTGGCTTTTGAGCAGCTGCAGAAAGGAAACCTGATCTTCTATGAACAAGACCTGAGAGAGTGTGGCATCGATGTCAGAGAGGCTTCAGTGTACTCAGGAGTGTTCACACAGATATTTAGAGAGGAGAGCAGCCTGTACCAGGACCAGGTCTTCTGCTTCATCCATCTGAGTGTTCAGGAGTTTCTGGCTGCTCTTCATGTCCATTGGACCTTCATCAAGTCTGGAGTCAACCTGCTGGAGGAACAAAAGTACACCTTTTCGTGGTTTAAAACAAGAGCAGAGACTGACCTCTATCAGAGTGCTGTGGACAAGGCCTTACAGAGTCCCAACGGACACCTGGACTTGTTCCTCCGCTTCCTCCTGGGTCTCAAACTGGAGACCAATCAGACTGTCCTACGAGGTCTGTTGGAACCAAAACAAAGAAGTTCACAGAACAATCAGGAAACAGTTGAATACATCAAGGAAAAGATCAGTGAGGATCTGTCTGTAGAGAAAAGCATCAACCTGTTCCACTGTCTGAATGAACTGAACGCTGGTTCTCTGGTGGAGGAGATCCAATGGTACCTGAGGTCAGGACTTCTCTCCACAGAAAAACTGTCTCCTGCTCAGTGGTCGGCTCTGGGCTTCATCTTACTGTCATCAGGAAAAGATCTGGAGGTGTTTGACCTGAAGAAATACTCAGTTTCAGAGGAGGTTCTACGGAGGCTGCTACCGGTGGTCAAAGCCTCCAAGAAAGTTGTGTAAGGACGAACACGGACACATCTGTTTTAGTTACAATCACATGTTGTGTTCTTAGAGGAAACCAGTTCAGTTCACTGTTCAACTAAGTTCAGGTTCATGTGGGACTAGTTCAAATCAATGATTCATCTCAGGAAACTTTACATGCAGAGAAGAGAAATGCAGCTATCACTATGATAAATACTTATTGATTATTAGTTGAATTAATCATTAATATTAATTGATATTATATCATTTATTTTTTGTTAAATGACATAATCAACTTTTAAATAACCTCATCATTTCTCTGTAATCTCCTCTGCAGGTTGAGTGACTGTAACCTCTCAGAGGACATCTGTGCAGATCTGTCCTCAGTTCTCAGCTCTCAGTCCTCCTGTCTGACAGAACTGGACCTGAGTAACAACCACCTGCAGGATTCAGGACTGAAGAAGCTGTGTCCTGGACTGGAGAGTCCACACTGTCACCTGGAGTCTCTCAGGTCAGAATCCACCAAGTGTTCAACTGTTGACTGTTAGAACTGTGGTTGATATTGAAATATTCTTGATGTGTTTCTGCTGATCCTCTGACTTTTCCTTCAGCGCCATCATCAGGTGAACATGAGGACAGCGTCAGCTTTAGTCTCAGAGCAGTTCTCTCAGAGTCTCTGCATGTGTGTTGTGTTGTGTGTCTGCAGGCTGTCAGGCTGTCTGATCTCAGAGGAAGGCTGTGCTTCTCTGGTCTCAGCTCTGAGCTCCAACCCCTCCTACCTGAGAGAGCTGGACCTGAGCTACAACCATCCAGGAGAGTCAGCAGGGAAGCTTTTGTCTGCTGGACTGGAGGATCCCCGCTGGAGACTGGACACTCTCAGGTAGGAAGACAGAAGGACATCAGTGTGCTGGACTCTTCATCGTGTTGTTGTGGACATTATCTTTGTGGCTCTCTGGATGTTGTTGTGGCAATTTTTATTAATGCACAGAGTAAAATACAGATACCTGCACCTGACAGGGGGATTATAGTCCTCTTAGAGGAAGGTATACATTACAAAAGAGATGTGACCCTTTCACCTGCATTTATATGTTTTTACCCCCTTCTTCCACCCTGTTCCTTACAGCTGTTGGCCTTTTGTTACAAACCATATAATGTCTGAAGTTTCCAAGACACTCTGAACAGAGATATTTCAGCAGATCAAGCTGCTGCAGCTCATCTGGTGCTGCAGCAGAGCTGATATATGCAGTTCACAACTCTGAGCTGTTCTTGACCCAGTAAACATCTCAGAACCACAGCAGTGTAGTTTTCAGGCCCATCACAGCACAATAACAGCTGCACCTTCACTCATCGATGACATGGTCTCCTCCTACTGCTGATTCAGTAAAGATGAAATCAGATGAAAAGAATGTGTTCAAACTGTGCTGGAACGTGACGACCACAGGACAGGACTTCAGAGATGCTGCATTCAAGTGCATCTGTCCAAGTGTTGGACTGTTCCTTCATCAGTGTGTGAGAGCCATGTAATGTCCATGTTTGCTGAAAGTGACTGTGCTGGTCTGACCCCCCTCCTCCTTTCAGGGTGGAGCCTGCTGGACAACGATGGATGACACCAGGTCTGAGGAAGTGTAAGTGTGTTTTTATTTCACTCACACATTCAACCGTCTTCACACTGTCACATCACTCATTCATGAGTCCATCAATGATCAATAACTGATCAATAATAACTGCAGCTGGGTTGTTTGTTCTCTCCATCAGATTCCTGTCAACTCACCATCGACACAAACACAGTCCACAACGACATCAAACTGTCTGACAACAACAGGAAGATGATGTATGTGGAGGAGTATCAGTCATATCCTGGTCATCCAGACAGGTTTGATTTCTGGGATCAGCTTCTGTGTAGAGAAGTTCTGACGGGTCGCTGTTACTGGGAGCTCCAGAGGAAAGGAAACGTTTCTGTATCAGTGAGTTACAGAAGAATCAGCAGGAAAGGAGAATCTGATGACTGTTGGTTTGGAAAGAACGATCAGTCCTGGAGTCTGTCATGTTCTGATGATGGTCAGTACCGTGTCTATCACAATAACAGAGTAACATCTTCCTCCTCCTCTTCCTCAGTCTCTGACAGAGTAGCAGTGTATGTGGACGTTCCTGCTGGAACTCTGTCCTTCTACATCGTCTCCTCTGACAGACTGATCCACCTCCATACCGTCAACACCACATTCACTGAACCTCTCTCTCCTGGGTTTGGGTTCGGGTCCGATCCTGGTTCTTCAGTGTCTCTGTGTTGAGTTCAGTCTCAAGAGTCTCCTCCTGTCAGAGAAACTGTCTCTGTTGGACAGATAGTTGAGTCTGTACGTGTCTGTCTCTGTTTCCATCAGAACACCTGAATCACATGCTGGTGAAACTGTTCTGAATGATTCCTTGGAAACTTCTTCCTCTTCCGGTCCTCTAAAGGTGGAAGCTGCCGTTATTCCAGGATCCACATGTTGTTCTTCTGTCTGTTTCCTGTCAGAGCTTCACAGTGAACACCAGCATGTTGTTTCTCTGCAGCTCAGTTCAGCTGAGATCATTCAGTTCAGGTCAGCTGCAGTTAGTTTGCTGCACATGTGACCAACTGTGATGTCAGAGAGGAATCACTGAGCTGCAATCAGCCAAGATGAAGTTACAACCTGCTGACAGATCTGAGCACAAGGTTGCTGTGCAGCCAGGGTTCATCCTGGTCTTTATTCTCACCCACTTCCTGTTCCAACCAGGACATCACTACTGGACTGTCAGGTTTTTGTCATGGTAAAGTGTTTGTTTACGTGTTAGCTCTCACCAAGATGAATAGAATAATCCATCCATCATCTAGGCCTGCTGGTTGATTTTACACTGTACTAAGAAGGGCTACTTTTTGAATAAAATTCCCCTTTGATGACAATATGTCAAGGTTTGACATTCCCCCCAGCTTTCAGTTTCTGTCTTGCCCCGCCTGTGTCTCATCTGCCCTGATTGTGTCTGCACCTGTGTCTCGTCATGTCTTGTTATCCCCTGCGTATATCTGGGGTCCGTTTCACAAAGCAGGTTTAGTGAAAACTCTGAGTCTGTTAACCCTGAAATGAGGGAAACTCTGAGTTTTCCGTTTCACAAAGGGAGGTAACTCAAACCAGAGAAAGAGAGGTAACTCTAAATGCCCTCACACAGTGCAAATCTAAATCTTCAGTAGATGTAGACGAAATTGACATGAGACTGTTGAAGGCGGTACAAAAAGGAATTATAACACCACTCACGCACATATGTAACTTATCCTTCAAAACCGGTGTATTTCCAGACAAAATGAAAATAGCAAAGGTATTACCATTGTATAAAAGTGGTGATATAAATATGACTACAAACTATCGCCCGGTCTCCTTATTGCCGCAGTGTTCAAAGATTTTAGAAAAACTCTATAATAGCAGATTGGAAAAGTTCATGACTGAACACAACATCCTGTGTGATAGCCAATACGGGTTCAGAAAGCAACATTCGACAGCACTTGCCCTCACAGAGTCCTTAGAACTGATTAAAGATGCGCTTGACCACAAATTATATATAGTAGGCATCTTTATTGACCTCAAAAAAGCTTTTGACACTATAAATCACGATATTTTGATTGAAAAATTATATGATTACGGTATCAGAGATACAGCTTTAAGATGGATCAAAAGCTATCTATCTGGTAGAGTCCAATATGTCCAGATGGGAACAAATACGTCTACATGCCTGGATGTCGTCTGTGGGGTCCCACAGGGGTCAGTCTTAGGCCCTAAGCTATTTACTCTATATATCAATGACATAATCAAAACATCTGATGTATTAAAACTTATTTTATTTGCTGATGATACAAATATTTTCTGCTCAGGAAACGACTTGAATATACTGGAAAAAGCGATTAACAGAGAAATGACAAAACTAAATACATGGTTTAATATAAACAAATTATCACTAAATCTGGCAAAGACCAAATTCATGTTATTTGGGAGAAATAATGTAAAGAAAAGCATAAACTTGCAAGTTAATGGAAACAATATAGAAAGAGTGAGGGAACATAAGGTTCTGGGTATATTAGTGGATGACCTCTTGACATGGGCATTACAGAACCAATATTTAAATTGCAAAAAAAAGCACTTCGCATCATTCATTCTGTCCCAGCCAGGGCACATACGAACGAACTGTTCATAAAGACGAAATATCTAAAACTGAGAGAGATACTTCATTTTCAGGTGCTACAAACAATTTACAAAGCAACACAGGCGGCATTACCAGTAAATGTTCAGAAATTGTTCACTCTTAGTCAAGGTCCTCACAGCATGCGCAGCTTGCTGCAGTTTAAACAGAAAAAGATAAGGACAACGATGGGAAGCCATAGTTTGTCAGTAGCTGGTGTGAAAATGTGGAATAGCCTAAACAATGAATTAAAGTTAGCAAGAAATTTAACTGTTTTCAAACATGAGTTAAAGAAGCTGTTATGGAAGGAATATCAAAACTAGGTACAGGAATGGTAATGTCTGGCTATGTGTACAAAACAATGGCAATGTGGGAAATTCAGCACGGGAACACCTGGCATGGAAACAAAACATGGAAACAAAACAAAGTCACTATAAAATGTGTGTGTGTGACATTGAGCTCTATCACAGCACAGCAGATATCACGACCAAGCAGAACATAAAATCGAGAATGGAGATTCTGAACTGGTCAGTAAATGCTATTGACAAGATTTTTTCTACACGGCGTGCTGGGACAAGGGAACCGGCCTGTCCAGATGGGACATTCTTGACACACGCACCTCCATTGCAAAGTGGATTGCATGCAAAAAGAGGCTTGGACATAAAAATAACTGAACAGTGGACACAGTAGTAAATCACAGGAACGGTGATCAGGATGAGTGGACTGGACACGTGTACAAACATACATGCTATCTGGACTGTGAAGGATGAAATTAGACAAATTGCTATGTGGTAAACTATGTATCTTACTGAATTCTGTTGTTGATGTGATCATGAATCTTACATAGAACGGGGCGGGACTTTGATAAGCGTCAGCTTCTCCCGTACCCTTTTCATCATGTGCTGAGTATGCAATGTATAATGTTCTGGAGATGAAATGTGTCTATATAAACATGCCGAAATAAATGAAAAAAAAAAAAAAAAAAAAAAAAACTCTAGCCTGTTTCACAAAGAGAGGTAACTTAAGCTCTCGGTCAGTTACCGTAGTAACAAACTCTCTGAACCTAACCTGGTCGGGACCAGGTTTATTTCAGCGAACCTGGAGTTTCTCTCTGTCTCCTCCCTCAGTGGCGTCAATTCAGCCAATGGGTCTTTACGCAATACGCATCCGTTTTCTGCACCACGGACAGCAAGCGGCAGAGTTAGAGAGCAGAAAAGGCTTATCTAACAAACGCAATTTAACACTTTATTCACTATGTCAGTGCAACAATATCACAGGGACATCAGATTTTAACTTCAAACAGTTAAAGTCCAAATGCAAAAAGGAGAGGGAGAGTAAAAAAAAGTCAAATCATTCCCTTAAATAGATGTATAAGAGGATTTATATCTTACTTTGAGATTGCATAATTAATCCATCAGTGGCTAACCGCCTCGTTAATATCTTCTGGACCCATCACTTGCCTTCTTTCTTTTTTTTATTGCGTGGTTGTCTGCTTCCTTTTTATTTTTGTAAGTTAGTAACACTGCAGAGCGCACTAAAAACGAGCGACCACTGTCGTCAGGGACGCTGGGACATTTCAAGATATGAAGGGGGTACAAGTGTTGGGAAAGATAATACCTACTGAAATCCATCATGTTGTTCTGATATGCATTTGTAGTTATTTTATATGTATTAAGTAATAGAAAAAATCAATACAAATAAACACAGAGTAATTCCATAAATGTATTTAAAAAAATAAAACATTTACATTTTCCCCTGAAGCCGAGGTGTGGCAGCTGCCGTACCCAATTGACGGCCCTGATCTAAATGACAATAAAATTTCATTTTTTTTCTCCAAAATATGCTCTCATACTCACCATACGCACGTATTAACACTTCTAACTCCAGTGGCGTGAAGTATGTGGATCTTGAGATGCAAACTGATGTTTCCTCAAAGGGATTTTGTAAATTGAAATGATAAATAAAGTTAAAAAGAAAAAAAAGAAAATGTATCGCTCTTTTGTGTCGCCGGTTGCCATGGTGAATCGTTGTATCAGCGCTTTACTGATGATGGCTTTTGATTTCCCTCACGCATGAGCTTAACTCCAGGTGAAACTACTTAGAGTTGAGTAAATTACCTCAAATCCGCTGTTCTGGAACCGAAAACTCAGAGTTTCCAATCTCAGAGTAGATCAACTAAGAGTTCAGGATTAGACTCAGAGTTTGTTGAACCTGCTTTGTGAAACGGACCCCTGGTCTTGTCATTCCCTTGTTCCCTGTCGGACCGTACTGTTTTGTTCCTCATGTTTCCTGCCACGTTCTTCCTCCTCAAGTTTTTGATCCCTGTTTAGTTTGTTTTTGATCCTGCCACGCAGCGTTTTGTTTTTGCCTTTTTGTGAAATAAATCCTATTTTTTGCCGCCTCCTGCTCTCCTTCGTTTGGGTCCACACCTTACCCCAAGACGTGACACAACACTTGATATTCACTCATTAAAAGTGCTGCCTCAACATTTCCTCACAATAATTATCAAATTGATTTATCATGCTAGGAAACGTATTTCAACACAAAACATTTTTTATTCTTAATTCATTTAGTTTGTTCCAATTTTCAAATGATTGCTTATGTAACATTTTAGTAGCAAATCATGAACATCTTCAAATCAAGTCCCATTAATGCAAAATTAACCCCCATAACATAACACAAATCATGAAGTCCCACATCTGTAGAAATGATCAGGTATAAAAATAATCAGGACTTCAAAATCCCCACATTGGTACTAATAATAAAAGATGTAGCACTGGTCTGAAGGTTTGCATGACAGAGTGGTTGATTTAAGAACATCCAGCCACCAGGGGGGGCTGCTGCACTAGATCCTGCTGAGTGCCGCTTATCGTGTGGCAGAAGAAAAGACAATGATGAGAAGCTGGATGATGTGGATGAAGCTGTTATATTACTTTGTGTCATGAATCTGATGTTTGTGGTTCAATGTGCTCTAGAAAAACGTGAGTTATATTGTTTATTGGAAGCACTTCTTTGTTGTTATATTTTATAATTCTGATGGTGAGTATTTCCAGCAGTGTTATTTACTTCACTAATCGTTCAAAAGTCATTTATATTATGTTATATGGATGTCTGACTGTTTTCTTTGTTGTCATTTAAATGTGATATTATCTCATGTATATGATGTTCATGCTTATAAAATTATTATTTGGAATGTGTGCTATCTTAAACATATGTTTATTGCTGTTTATTGATTTTGGTCTTTGGTTTATTTCAGAACGTCATACACACCGTAACTGTAAGTGCACTCTCTAGACTGGATTAAAACACTGTAAAGGAAATTGACCGCTTCCTGCCTCTTCATTTAAGTCTTGACAGGCGCTTCACGACTAAAATACAGAGAAAGCCAGTGTACAATTGTTAATCATTAAGCTTCCAAAACATATGGTCCTTGGAGCAAGATAAGGTCCTTACAAAGTGATAATGGCTTATGTTCCCCCAAGTAAAGATGTACGTCCACACCGACGAATGCGATAACCAAGACTGATGGAAGATCATGAAGGGTACGCCCTCCCACAGGCTGTCAGTTACCCTGCAGGAACCCACGCTGTGATAGAGGAGACTGAATGGAGGTATAGAGAGGGATTTGCAGAGATGACACCCCTCACCCAGCGCCCAGGTCAGAATCACCTGAGCTCGTAGAGACATCTCCCAGTCACATTGGAGCACCTGTGTATGTGGGTAGGCCACAGCCATATCAGGGCCTACCTGCAATGATGTATGTGCTGCAGCAAATACAAGAGAACCGGAGGCTGCAGCTGATGGTGATGGACATGAGACGTCAGATGGACAGTAGTGGTGCAGCCCCCCCCAGTTTAGTCTCCACTGCTGCACCATCCACATGAGAGGCCGACTCCTACCGGAGGAGAGGACACCAGGCCCCTCCATCCCGACCTCCCATGTTCCCTTCATCACCGGGAACACGTCATCCACAGCCCGGAGACCAGTAAAGGCAGACTCTGTCACCACCACCCTTGCAGGCCACATCGCCCCTTCAGCAAGGGAGCCCCGCCCGCAGCAAAACACAATTAAGTTTAGACAGGAGTTAGTACCAAGGTCTTATGTTCACATTGTAAATGTTCATCAATGTCAATATAAAAACGATTTCTCAGAATCATTTGTATAATATCCAAATATGTGTGCTCTTTATCTAGAAACCCCCAAAACAATTATAATACATTAAAAGGTTTGAAATGTTATCTTTTTTTAATAATTATTAGAAAAGACAAGATCCACAGCAATGGTACATTACATTAATGAGACGAAGAAAAAATACTGTGGTTTAATGAATGAATATTAATGACCGTGTGTGTGTGTGTGTGTGTGTGTGTGTGTGAGAGAGAAACAGAGAGTGTTTTTGTGTTTTACAAACCACTTTTATTTACTCAACATGTCCAACAAAATACACAGACAAAAACTTTCAGTACAGGCAAAAATAATACAAAACCAAAAAATTTCAACTCAGAATATTTCCAAAGAGCAGCATGCTGCCCTCCACTGAACACAACACCTTGTCAACACACCACATGTTATTAAACTCCTTTAAGTTGTTAGGGAGACAGTAGAAATTAAAATCAGTCCTGAGTCTGACTTTCAACATCTGACAAAAAAATGTATCCAACATCAGTATCCACAGAACCCTCCAGTCTGCTTCTCCTGCTGACATAAATCACCAATTTGGCTTGACCAATGACAAAATTTAACAATTGACATTTAGATTTTTTCGTTTTACTGTGCCTGACACATAAAATGAACACCTGGTGTGAAAAAGTCTCACCAAACATCGAGAACATTCGACTCAGCAGGTGAAACAGAGCAGAAAGATGAGCACACTCTAAGAAACAATGAAACACCGTCTCTCTCTGTGCACAGAAGGGACAAACAGGCTGAACATTTGGATTAATATCAGAAACAAAGGTATTCACAGCGAGCACCCCGAGCAGGAGCCTCCACTGTAAATCCCCAACCCTCCTGGTTAATGGTGGTTTACAGTACTCTCCACCCAGGCCTCTGAGCCTGTGTGAGGGCCAGGGGCCTCATGTACAAAACGTGCGGCGCACAAAAAACGTGCGTTCGTCAATTTCTACGCTCACGGTCGGATATACAAAAATTGATTTGAACATAGAAAGTTGCGGTCTTTCACGCACACACCAAGGCTGTTGTACGCACTTTTCTGAGGTTTTGTCCGTTGGTGACTCTCACTGGTGACGCAGTGAAGTTCAGAAATATGAGGAAACGTGACGTCAACAATAAGTTCACGACCACGTGAAGGACACGACAGTCCCCACATCACCAGATAAGTTACACAAGAGTGGAGCTGCAACAATCTCACAATCAACCACATGATCTGAACAAACAACTAAAGGCAGGAGCTCAACGATGGAACCTGCAAATCCTGATGGAGCTTTGGCTCCGTTAGAGGAACCTGCTGATGATCAGATCACACCGACCTGCTGGTCCAGGACTAAGACTGGACCATCAGCTGGTTTAGTCTGGATCTGCTGGTCCAGGACTAAGACTGGACCATCAGCTGGTTTAGTCTGGACCTGCTGGTCCAGGACTAAGACTGGACCATCAGCTGGTTTAGTCTGGACCTGCTGGTCCAGGACTAAGACTGGACCATCAGCTGGTTTAGTCTGGATCTGCTGGTCCAGGACTAAGACTGGACCATCAACTGGTTTAGGTACCAAGAGGATCTTCTGGATCTCTGTCCTGAACTGGACCAGCTGCTCCGGTTCAGACCAACATGATGCTTCAGCTGGAGCTGCTACAGGTCGGACATCTCTGTCACCATGACGACCATGGGACGACTACTGGAGATTAAAGCCAGATCCTAAAACATCCCATAACTGTTTCTGGACAGAAAAACATTAAAATACATTTTGCAGCGAAAAACCGGTTCTGTAAAGTTGTCTTTTAAAGGGGACATATTATGGCATTTAATGTATATTTTAAACAGGCCTTGAATGTCTTAAAAACAATCTAAAGCTTGTTTTTTTCTACATAAATCAGAAATTCAGCCTGTGGGCCATGTCTCTAGTTTTACCGCTTTTAAAGCCTTTTTCTGTGCTTCATTCTAAGGGGAGGGGGGGGTATGATAATGAGGCTCTGTGCTGATTGGCTGCTTGAATTGCGTATAGCAGGGGAGGAGAATAAGCCTCGCTCCGGCCAGAGCAGCCGGCTGCGGCGTACACAAAACGTGTCCCATGCGAGAAGCTTCTGCGACAAAATCAATTCCATGGCTTTATTTTTTTTGTATTAGACTGTCCTAACTGGCCGCGAGTTTAACAGTTTCAGTGTGGACAGAGAGCGTCCGATATCACGCAGCTCGACCTGATAGCGGACGCTCTCATTCAGTTACACGCTGTAAACGGATCTTAAAGCCTGAATTACGGTTCTACGTTAAATCGACGCGTACCCTACGCCGTAGGCTCTGCGTTGGTGTAACGCCGAAACATAAATCAGCCAATAGTCACCTGGTCTTCACACAGGAAGATTTCTCATCATTTCTTATGTTACAAGACAAATGAATCATGTTAACCGTAAATAAATCACAACACTGAATTTTCACAAATGGCAACTTTATTGTTAAAAAAATTAAATATGAGTTGTATATAAATAACATGTATGCACTATTGCTGGCTCAAGGAAGGACCGTGCGTTTTCTGAAGGTGTCGTTGAACAGCTTCAGGTGCTTGGAAGATCTGAAACCAGACAGAAAAAATGTACTACTAATTTACCTAACGAGTGAGTGGCTCCGTTAGGGAACACTGGAGCCGGGCCGGTCCGTGAGCAGCTCCGTATGCGGCGCCGGGGCTCCGGAGCTAAGCTAAATACTTAGCCCATGCAAAGATCATACAAATATAAATAACATGAAAAAATAACGTCACTTACCGCTGACTCGTGTGCAGTTGCCGGGTCCGTGCTGTTGGTACTGATCCTTTTATGAGGGTAAATGTCGATGCAAAACCTCATTTTAACTCTCCCTTGCTGTGGAAACCGGTGGAAAACAGTCACCGCTGCTGAACAATGGCGGAGCTCCAGCCGGCGGAGAGAGCTGGTTGTGGGCGTGGTTTCAGCAGCGGAGGCTAAACCTATGGAAATTTGCTCCCGTTGTGACTCACGACGGGAGCAGATTCTAATCGGCTCAAAAAAATCACGTGACACTGGGGGATTCTGTCGGGTGGGGGTCACAGACCTTGCAGAAATTCATGGGATTTCATCTCCCCTCCGCTGGCAGGGTGAGGGGAGACCACTTTATATATGTTAAAACAAGAAAAAACGTGTTTTTCATAATAGGTCCCCTTTAAAATAAAACTAAGATGTCACGGAAAGGTTGGTTGGTATGAACTGATGTGATTCAGCAATGATGAATAAAGTTTTTATTGAATGTTTAGGCAACTTTCAGAGTCTGATATGGAGTCAGCTGCAGGTGCTGCAGGATTCAGAAAGTGTTTCTCAGGTGATGGACCGGTACCGAGACCGGTCTCTCCTTCTGCAGATGTAACACTCTTTATTTCTGCAGCAGAGGAATCAGATCGTGATGCTTCATGTTTTAAATACAAGTTTATATTTTTCACATTGTTATACTTATGAGAGAGGTGATCGCGGACATCCACAATGTGTAAAACTCAATAAACGTGTACATTGGGCTTAATCCGTCAGTATAATACGTGTGACAATAAAGCGGAACGAGGAGCCGTTTTTCATCCACCAACTTAAGTTCTGGTGTCGGTTCTTAAATTACAAACAGGAAAAGCAGAGTGTAATGATGCACTGACGCTGCTCATAAACATTCACAAACCCGTACGATCATAATAAAACCAAACCTCTTCACGGAACGCAACACAAAGCAAAGAACAGCATTACCCATAATGCAATGCAGCTGAAATCGGAAGAAATGCCCCAAATAAATTATTTATTCTAGCTCACAGCCGATGTTTTTTTTAATTTGTTTGACCTGTTTTTGCACATTTCTTGTTAGGATGAGCGGTTTTTAATGGATAATTATCTTCATTATCGTATTCAAACATATGTATTTGATGGAGGAGACAGGGCGGAGTGTTGTGCTCCCGCATGTGCACTCAAATCCACGCTAATTGGTTTGTACAGAGCAACCTGCGTGGATTTGGGCGTACACACAGTTTTGTACATCTGAATTTTTGCGTTTGTGTAAATTCCACGCACGGTTTCACGTTGAAATCCACGCACTCTCAGCCCCACCTGCCCCCCTCACCCTGTGTGACTCCCCAGTAGACATGGTGGAGTCTTACCGCTTCCTGGGTACCATCATAACCCAGGACCTCAAGTGGGAGCTGAACATCACCTCCCTCATCAAAAAAGCACAGCAGAGGATGTACTTCCTGCGGCAGCTGAAGAACTTCAACCTGCCAAAGAAAATGATGGTGCAGTTCTACACGGCCATCATTGAGTCCATCCTCACCTCCTCCATCACCGTCTGGTACGCTGCTGCCATTGTGAAGGACAGGAGCAGCTGCAGCGTATCATCCGCTCTGCAGAGAAGGTGATTGGCTGCAATCTTCCATCTCTCCAGGACCTGCAGCCTCCAGGACCCTGAAGCGTGCAGGAAAGATTGCAGCAGACCCTCCCACCCCGGACATAAACTGTTCCAGACTCTTCCCTCTGGCAGGGGGCTGCGGTCCATCAGGACGAAAACCTCACGCCACAAAAACAGCTTTTTCCCGACTGCAGCCGTCCTCATCAACAAGGCCCCGGACCCCCCTCTCCCCCGTCTACCACGGACTGCCCCCCCATCCTACTCTACGTTACATTAACGTAAAGATTCCAATCCTGACCTATGCGTTACATTAACGCACATCCTAAGTCACCTTTTCACAGACTCATATCCGGCACTTTAAAAACCTCATATTGTACAGTTTTGCTTATACATTTTCTCTCTTATATATTTGCTTTTATATTTTATATTTGTATTGTATTGCACCAATCACCACAACAAATTCCTTGTGTGTGTTTAACAAACTTGGCAATAAACCTTTTTCTGATTCTGTTGAGCTTTTATATCTCACCACCAGGGGGCACTGCTGCTCTTTCTACATACGGAGAGTGTAATATTCCAGAATTATAAACAATAAAACAATTCATCCATCTAAAATGAAAACCTAATTACATTTTCATGATTATTTGTGACTAAACATGAGTTGAGGTAAAAAGACATTTACATGTAAATGGATGATAAAAGGGTTAAATCCAAAGTCTTTCCTCTTCCTGGAATCTGATCCCGATGATCCTCCCTCTTCTTCCTGCTCTCCACCTGCAGATCTGCAGCTTCAAGACGGATCTCAACATCAGCTTTATAATAAATCATGTGTCAGACGAGTTGTAAATCTAGTACAACTTGATTTTTTACATGTGATTCAATAATGTTAAAATCTCATTATATAAATAACATGAAAAACGTACACAAATATGTTGTAACTTTAGCTTGTACAGTTTCAATAACGCAGCATGAATCATTTGAATTGCATTGTTTTGACTTAGTTTGTCCCATGAATTATCACGATAATCTGATACATGCAGCTCAGATTTTAAAACGCATAAAGGCTTTTACAGTTTTCAGCCGTGTTGATGGTTGCATTTCTTCTTTTGTCCTCGTTTCTCTGAAGTTTCTTCATGTTTTTCAGAGGAACGTTGTAAAAACTGAACAAGTAAATATATCAAACTTGGACTAACCTCTGAACGGAGTAGATGGAGAGAGTTTAACAACATGGAGCTGCGGATTAACTTTACAAAGAGAATGTGAGTGAAGAAGAAACAGACGGGAAAAAGGACGTGTGAGAGAGGCTTTGTAGATGAACGAAATAAAACTTCAAACTTCACCACATACTAACAGCTCTTTATTTGCACCGTGGAGACGGCATGTTACCAACAGCAACAAATAACACAATTTTAAGAAGGAACAGGCATTCAAACAAACTCAATGCAGAACTTTAAAAAAAAAAGTACACAACCACATCGTTCCCTCTGCGTCAAGTTGACGAAGAAGCATAAATCCGGGTTGAACCTGCAACCCTTGTGGGGAGGGGATTAGGCTCATCAGCCACAGGAGGTGGTGGTTGGACTTCTGCGGGTTCTTCTTCTGTGGGTCAGACAGGAGTGGACAGCTGCCCCCGGAGGACGACAACATGACCTTCATTTTTCACAAGTCACCAGATTTCTCCTCCGGATGATCTTTCATGTGACTCAGCAAATCAATTCTGCGGCTAAAACCTTTGTTGCACGTCTTGCACAAATATAGCTTCTCAGCCATGTGTATGGTTATGTGCCGTTTAAGACCTGATGATCTAGTAAAGGTTTTTCCGCAGGTGTTGCACAGGTACAGACTTTTGCCAGTGTGGGTCCTCGAGTGAACCACCAGGGTGGAACGTTCTCTGTAACTTTTTCCACATGTTTTGCAGATGTAGGGCTTCTCGTCCGTGTGCGTGGTCATGTGGCGTTTAAGATTTGATGATTTAGTAAAGGTTTTTCCGCAGGTGTTGCACAGGTACGGCCTTTCGTCAGCGTGGATCTTCATGTGATCCATTAAAATACTTCTTTTACTGAACTCTTTCCTGCAAGTGCTGCAAGAAAATACCTTCTTCCCCGTGTGGGTCCTGATCATCTTTGATTTACAGTTGCTGTCTGACGGGACAGCAGCATCTTCGTGGTCACCGTGTCGTCTCATTGGCTCCGGATCTGCAGTTTTACTGGAGTCTGATCGTAAACTTTCAGTCCCTTCCTCATCTTTGTTTTGAGCTTCAGGAGAAATGTGCAACAGCAGCTGGCCACAGTTTGGTCCTGGTTCACCATTTTCAACTTTCACATCAGCGACATTGACCAATGAGACATCCACCTCTACGTCCTCGTGCTTCATCTCCTGACCGCTGGAGTCTTCCTCCAGTTCTGTAGTCTGTGGATGCCCTGGTTCTCTCATGGGAGACGCTTTGTGTACGCAGCTCTGGCCGGAGAGGCTTTGTTCCCTCCCTTGCTACACGTCATTCAAGCAGCCAATCAGCGCAGAGCCTCATTATCATAGCCTCCCCTCCCCTTAGAATGAAGCACAGAAAAAGGCTTTAGAAGCGGTAAAACTAGAGACATGGCCCACAGGCTGAATTTCTGTTTTATGTAGAAAAAACAAGCTTTAGATTGTTTTTAAGACATTCAAGGCCTGTTTAAAATATACATTAAATGCCATAATAGGTTCCCTTTAAGTCTAGAAGGAAATCTAGCGGAAAATTGGAGAGTCTGGATCCAGAGATTTGAACTGTTTCTTGTCGCCAGCGGAATCGACGAAAAGTCTGATGCAGTGAAAAGAGCCACGTTCCTACATGTGGCCGGGGACGAAGCAATTAAGATATATAACACTTTTCACTTCGTTGAAGACGTAGATGACTATGATACATTGAAAGAACCTTTCCGCCAACATTGTGAGCCAAGGAAAAATGTGACGTATTTGAGGCACCTGTTCTTTATTCGAGTGCAAGGAAAATCAGAGACTGTTGATGCATATGTGACTGATTTAAAAAAGAAAGTGAAACACACGCTTGGCCTGCCGGTACCCATCTACTGCGTCAGGAGTCCCACAGGCCAACATAGCCCGATAGGACTACTCCTTCAGTCTGACGGCATCCTGTACTTCCGGTGTCCACCACCGGATTTTGGGATTGCCGCCACGACAGGCACCGGAGACCTTGTGACCACAACTTCGAGCCGTCGCGTCGACAATGGAGGCAGAGAACATGGTCCACTCGGACTCAATGTCCCCCGCTTCCCCCGGGATCTGAGAGAAGCTCTCCCGGAGGTGGGAGTTAAAGATGTCCCTGACAGAGGGCTCAGCCAGACGTTCCCAACAGACCCTCAGAATCCGTTTGGGTCGGCGCGGTCTGTCCAACCTCCTCCTCCGCCAGCGCATCCACCTCACCACGAGGTGGTGATCAGTTGACAGCTCAGCCCCTCTCTTCACCCGAGTGTCCAAGACATGCGGCCGAAGGTCAGATGAAACGACAACAAAGTCGATCATTGACCTCCGGCCTAGGGTTCCTTCCATTTTCCATTTTAGTTACTTAAAAATAGTATCCCTTAATGACAGAGGTATCCGTGACAGCACCAAAAGAAAATCTATTTTTATGTTCTGTAGACGAAAAAATGCTGACTTAATTCTTATACAAGAGACTCATTCAATTGCTAATGATGTGAAATTCTGGAAAACACAGTGGGGTGATGAATGTTATTTTTGTCATGCCTCTCAACAATAAGCAGGTGTAGTCAGTCTTCTTAATAAATTTAAAGGTGATATTACTGAGTCATTATCTTCTAGTTTGTAATTTGTATAATTACAACAATTTTTTTAAATTTTTTTTTTAACCTTTATTTAACCAGGCAAGAAAATTAAGAACAAATTTCTTATTTACAAGTGCAGCCTAGGGGGGTAAGGGGAGGGAGCTAAGATGAAAAAGAAAACAAAGTTATACAAATACACAAAAAGACATTAAAACACAATACAAAAGATAAAACAATTAATCAAGTAATTCAAACAGTCAGTATGCCTGAAGGAGGACTAAAGGCAAGTGCAGGAGTCGGTTGTACTTAATAAAAGATGTAGTTTGAAGGTGGAGATGGAAGTGAGAACAGAAAGTTTAAGGGTTTTTTGTAGGGTGTTCCAATCAGAGGCTGCAGCGAACCGGAAGGCACTGCGCCCAAAGGTGGTGCGGACTTTGGGGATGGAGAGATTGATGAAGGCACTTGTCCTTAGAGTGCGGGCAGGTTGCGAGAGGTGCAGAAGAGAGGAGAGGTAGGGAGGAGTAATGCCGAGGATAGATTTGTAGATGTAGCTGGTAGCTGGTTGGTTGGAGTCCAGAGAGGAGACAATGTCATCCAGGACCTTCAGTGTAGCAGTGGTGCATCCGTGACCTGGCCTGAATCCAGACTGTAAGGAGGACAAGATGTTGTTGGAGGTTAGGAAGTCGCTGAGTTGTTTATGAACCAGTTTCTCGAAGACCTTAGCCAGGCACAGCAGGATGGAGATAGGCCTATAGCAGTTGGGGTCAGAGCTGGAGCCCCCTTTGAAGAGGGGGAAAACGAGAGCAGATTTCCAATCTATGGGAAAGGTGGACTGATCCAGAGACGTGTTGAAGAGCCGTGTAATGGGAACAGTAATGGCAGGAGCAGCTGCTTTTAAAAATCTGGGGTCGAGCCCATCAGAACCAGCTGTCTTATTGGAGTCTAGTTTGGAGAGATTCTCTAAGACTTCAGAAGTCAAAATGGGTCTGAAGGAGAAAGTGCTAGAACTGGTGGTTGTGGGTGGAGGAGGAGGAGAGTGAGCAGCAGTGGAGGGTTTAGTAGAGAAAACATGAGCTGAATTAACAACGTGCTGATTGAAGAGGGAGGCCATAAGAGACTTGTCAGTAACAACAGTGTTGTCAAAGGTCAGAGCATTGGGAAGGTGGGGAGAAGTGAGCTTATTTTCCATGGATTCAACCGTTTTCCAAAACTTCTTGGCGTCAGAGCCGCAGGATGCAAATGTATCTATAAAATGAGTGACTTTGGCTTTTCTGACGGCCTGAATGCATTTGTTTCTGCATTGCCGAAAGGCGAGCCAATCAGCTGGAGACTGGGAAAAGCGGGCATTTCGCCATAAGGTGTTCTTCTGGCGGATTAAGGCAGCAAGATCACGGAAAAACCAGGAGATTTTATGAAGGAACAGGGATTCAAACAAACTCAATGCAGAACTTTAAAAGAAAAGTACACAACCACATCGTTCCCTCTGCGTCAAGTTGATGGAGAAGCATAAATCCGGGTTGAACCTGCAACCCTTGTGGGGAGGGGATTAGGCTAATCAGCCACAGGAAGTGGTGGTTGGACTTCTGCGGGTTCTTCTTCTGTGGGTCAGACAGGAGTGGACAGCTGCCCCCGGGGGACGACAACATAAGTGTAACCCCTTTCCCAGGTAGCTAATTAGTAATGATGGGGTGTTGTAGTACACTGGAACGGGGCCTGAGTTCGTCTAGTTTAGGCGCAACGTACCGGTAAGGACCTGAATAACAATATTAAATAATATGGCGGTGCCTCCAATGATATCTAAGAAGTAGCACAAATTAGGTACTTCCCCTTTAAAATGTCTTGACTGACTTATATTTCAAATAACCACAGAGTATTGACTTTATAATCAAAACACAGATTTATTTTTAACAAACAGGTATTTTATGAAACAATATGAAAGGTAGTCAAATTAGTTAACAGTTCACTGTTGACCTTTAAAGGTGTAATGGTAACAAAGTTCAAAAACCCAATAAGGAACTCACAGTTTTGATCCACATTAAATCAGTGAATGAATGAAAATGACCATAAGTCACGATACCCACAGCCCACACTCACACACGCACTCACACCGGGCTGTTAAAGAAAATGAAAAATAAAATAAAGCGTTGCAGGCCCAGTCGATGCTCGTGAGCGGTGAGGCCAAAAACGAAAGGCCGATTCACTGGGTTACCAGCATAAAATAAAACAGCACGTGCAAAGGTACTCACGAATCCAACAGTCAGAGATGTGGGGATGGGAAAAAAGGCAGAAAGGCACGACGTGGTTTCGGCGGTCAGGATGAAGCGGGCAGCTTCACCAGGCAGGAACACGTGCTCTCAAGTACAGCAGCTTCAGCCTCTCACGGTCCAGGGCTCTCCTGGTCCTCCCTCACTCCCATACGGCAAATGTGCAGTCCTCTGGCAGCTTCTCAGAGTACACACACATCCACTACACGACGACTCTCCGTCAGTCTTGGGAGTTTAGAATGTTCTTATTTTAATTTTACTATAGGCTTCAGCATACAGCTCTTGTGCTCGACGCAGCAAAAAAGGCTCTGCCGATATATCATTGATACGCCCGAGATGACGCTAAGCACCTCCTACCTGAACAAGGTGAGGACAGGATTGGCTCAGGGCTGGTGGCCCAAGATGAGATCATGAGAGGATGCTCCACTGTACCCAAAATTAACACCAACAAAACCCTTTACTCTCTGACTTTTTAACTGTAAATAGAATGACAATTTAACATGTTATACTACAGCATTTTTAAACATAGTTACACCTTATGAACTATTATTTATTAATAACTTAAAACATTTTATCCTCTAAATAAAGGAATGAAATAAGAGCCACAGGGCTACAATCTCCCCTTTCTAAAAGGTGTTGATGTCCTCATCACACAAGTATTACATCAGTCACATCCGATATTTTGTCAATATCAATGTCTGGCATATAGGCTACAGACTAAGGTCTTAAACAGGTGTTTTTATCACATTATACATTATCCCAACTTTTACATATCATTGGGGAGTCTCTTTTGATAGTAATTCTCAATCCTCTATGTACAACCACAATAGGTTCATTTGTGGAATGGCCAGGTCTATCATAGCTTAGTCGAATGACTGGCTTCACTGGTCTTCGGGCAGGACGATCATGAACAGGGTTAGCACTACTTTGAGACTGACTAGTAGAGGGGAGCGCTCCCCCTTCTAGACCTGTGTCCACCACAGTGTCATTTGGTAGTAGCTGAGTTTGCTCTGTATCTTGTCCTACTGGGATTATATCCACATCCTGCTCAGTGTCCACATCAATGTCCTCCTCAACATTATCCTGTGTCAGCGCATTTTCCAGGTGGACATCTCCACTTAACTGATCCGCCAGCAGATCAAGGGCAAGTAAGAGGTCCTCCCTCCGGTCAGCAGGTACATCCCAGTATTCATCCTCGTCTTCCGAGTGTTCCTCCTGGTTTGAACTTTCATTTGGCTTTTTCTTTTGATGTGATCGTGTCACAGGTTTCTGTGGTAACTGATTCATCTCCAAATCTGAGGGAAACCTGACCAAATACCCAATGGGTAAAAGGTGGTCCCGGTGCAGAGTCTTTACGATAGCTCTTCCCTTTTCAGGTTTTACTCTGTACACAGGTAAGTCTGGTAGTTTTTCCACAACGACGTAAGCGTTAGAGTGCCATTTGTCACCAAGTTTGTGCTTTCCAGGCAAACCTAGAGCTCGTACGAGCACACGATCACCTTTCTCCAACACTTGGTCTCTTACTCGATTGTCATAGTATCTTTTGTTTTTGTCATGTGACTTGTTAGCAACTGTCACTGCCAACTCGTACGCTCTCTTCAGGTCACTCTTCAGTCTTGCTACATACTGTAAGTACTCTCCCTGGTTGTTTCCATCAGGTGAAGTACCAAAGCACAGATCAATTGGAAGACGCGCCTCACGCCCAAACATTAGGTAGTAGGGGGAGTAACCCGTTGCATCGTTGCGGGTACAGTTGTAGGCGTGTACGAGTGCACTGACATACTGGCTCCATTTCTGTTTTTGACTGGGCTGTAGGGTACCCAGCATAGACAAAAGTGTTCGATTAAACCGCTCTGGCTGCGGGTCACCTTGGGGGTGATATGGAGTCGTTCTGGATTTTTTGATGCCTAACATCCCTAAGAGCTCTTTAATGAGACGACTCTCAAAGTCACGTCCTTGGTCAGAATGGATTCTGGATGGAAGACCATAATGCACAAAGAATTTCTCGACCAGCACCTTGGCGACAGTAGTTGCCCTTTGATCTTTGGTCACATATGCCTGTGCATAGCGGGTAAAGTGGTCTGTAACCACAAGAACGCTGGTCAAACCTTTTGAGTCTGGCTCTATAGACAAAAAGTCTATACATACTAAGTCGAGGGGCCCGCTGCTTGTTATCTGCTTCAAAGGTGCGGCCCTGTGAGGTAGTGTTTTACGAGCAACACATCGCCCGCAGTTTTTGATGTACTGGGAAACGTCAGAGGCCAATTTTGGCCAGTAAAATCGGTCTTTCATCAGGTCAGTGATGCGTTCAGCTCCCAGATGGCCAGAATCATCATGGATAGACTTAAGGACTTTGAGACGATATTCTCTGGGAAGAACTAACTGACAAATAGACCTTCCCACTGGTCGGGTGGTTTTCCTGTACAACAGGCCTGATTTTATCAAGAGTCTGCTACTTTCTCGCTGCAACAAAGCAACATCTGGAGTATGATTTTGGGAGGTCGCTGGCCAGACTCCATTTTGTACAGCCTGCTTGGCAATACTGATGGCAGGGTCCAAATCTTGTGCTTTTTGCAGCTCCTTGTTGCTTAACTGTTCCACAGAACTCACCCCAAGCTGAGTGGATAAGGTGTAAGCAGGTGGGATGACACTTGGAGGAACTCCCAGCTGGTCTATGAGACGGTATGGTAGCTCAGATGACTGAGAGACGCTAATGGGGCGACAGAGAGCCTTGACACCTGATTGAGGGATGTGTCTCCATCCGTCGTCCTCTTGCATGGCATTTCTGGACAGCCAGTCCGCATCAACGTTTTCTTTGCCAGGCTTATACTTAATGTCAAAGTCGTATGTAGTTAAACTAGCTAACCACCTATGACCAGTAGCGCTCAATTTCGCAGTGGTGAGGACATACGTCAGCGGGTTGTTGTCTGTTCTAACTGTGAATTTGGCACCATAGAGATAATCGTGGAACTTATCCACTACGGCCCACTTCAAAGCTAGAAACTCAAGTTGGTGGACAGGGTAGTTTTTCTCTGATTGGCATAATTTACGACTAGCAAATGCTACAGGACGTAACCCCTCAGGGTACTCTTGATTGAGGACTGCTCCCAGTCCATCAAAGCTGGCATCCACATGTAGGATGTAGGGCTTTGTGGCATCTGCGAAAACCAATACCGGAGCACTAGTAAGGCATTGAATGATTTGGCGAAACGCGTCTGTACAGGCTGGAGTCCAGCGCTCGCCGAATAGTTCAGATGGTCGGAAGTAGTCATTTTTGGGTCTGAGGGGCTTCTTTCCCTTCCTCACAGGAGGGTACCCTTTGGTCAAGTCGGTAAGAGGGCGCACTATGGCTGAATAGTTCTTGATGAACTTACGGTAATAACCGCAGAACCCCAGAAATGACTGAAGTGACTTCAAGTGTGTGGGCGGCTGCCAATCTGCTACAGCCTTGATTTTGTCTGGGTCTGTTGCAATACCGGCTGCGGACACAATGTGTCCCACATACTTTACTTCAGGCTGGCAAAAGTGACATTTATCCAGCGAAAGTTTCAAACCGACCTCTGCTAGTCGATCAAGTACGCGCAACAGACGCTCTTCGTGTTCCTCCAGAGTGGAACCAAACACGATGAGGTCATCAAGGTAGACAAGACACTGAAGCAGGTTCATATCTCCCACTGCCTTTTCCATCAATCGTTGGAATGTAGCAGGGGCGCCGGTGATGCCTTGGGGCATCCGCTCGAATTGATAGAACCCAAGCGGGCAAATAAACGCTGTTTTCTCTTTGTCCTCCTCTGACATGGCGATTTGATAATAGCCAGAGCGGAGGTCAAGCACAGAGAACCAGCGGCTTCCAGTGAGGCTAGTTAACGCATCGTCAATACGAGGAAGGGTGTATTGGTCAGGTATGGTTTTCAAATTAAGGATGCGATAGTCAATACACATCCTTATTCCACCATTTTTTTTCCTAGCTATCACTATGGGAGAGGCGTAAGGGCTCCGGGATTCTTTAATAATCCCTGCCGCAAGGAGCTCCTGTAGATGTTTGCGAACATCATCTATTTCTGCTGGAGCAAGACGCCTGACTCTCTCTCGGAAAGGGCTAGGGTCTTTCAGCCTAATGTGGTGCTCTACCCCCTTAGCCAAACCAACATCCCACTCAGACAAGGAAAAAACCTGAGGCCGCTCGGCCAGTTTTTGGGCCAGTCTGTTCTTCCAGCTCTCTGGAATGGGAGAGTTACCAAAATTAAAGATAGCAGGGTCAAGTGGGCTAAGTGGGGTCTCTGTGCGCTGTAACTGAGTGACAACTTCTGCTTTATGCACATAGGCGATCACTGTGCCTTTAGGGATTGCTTTTGGTTGGGCAGACTCATTTTTCAACAGCACAGAAAATCTGTTGCAATCCATCTCGGAAGAGAGCAGAACAGATGGGGGCATTAACACTCCAGCTGGAAGTGCTCCATTAGAAGGACTTTCTACCATGAGGATGCTATCTTTAAGTGTCTCGTTACTCGACACAGTGCAAATGGCTGAACGCTCGCCACCAGGAGGTACAGTAAGTGGTCCAGGTCCAGTCCACTTGACTACAGCCACGGGATCCCCAGGAGGGAGAAGGGACTTAGCCTTGACAGGTAAGTGTGTGCTTACACGCATGGTTTGAGCAGGCTTGGGGTCACCTTTAACTACACTGGACCGAGGTGAATGACTGAAAGCTCGGGCATTAGTGCCAACAATAAGTGGCAGTTTTTCAGGGCCACTACTTTCTGGGCAGACTAAAATAAACACCACCTTGGGCTCACACTGATCACCATCTTCAAGAAACTTTATCTCAGCTGCAATGTAGCCTTTATATGGGTAGCTAGCCTGGCTTAGGCCCCATAGCTCCAAGGTTGAAATGGGATGAAGCGTTAAGTGGGACAAGTGCTTGTGGTAATAATCTTCAAAAACAATTGAGACATTTGAGCCACCATCCATTAAAGCGTCACAAATGTGTCCCTCAATCATGACTCTCCCAGTGCTCGTTTCACCCACTAAGCCTTTAGGGATGTCGGGTGGCAGGTCTGGCGAACTGCTATCGAGTTGGCTTACATGTCCTGTTTTTACAGGGGGAATGGTTGAGGAGCCCCTTTGGTTTTGTTTAAGCTTCTGGTTGCTTTTGATTAGCTTACTTATCACTTTGGAGGGGTTGTCAGTACCACCACAAGTTTTGGTGATATGGCCATCCTCCCCACAGCGGTAGCAAAACACACTTTTATCATCTGTAGTGTTATTACCTGTCTTAGGTTTAAAGGGCAATCTGGATTTAAACCTTTGAGGGTACTTTTCTGGTGTTCTGGGGGACTCTTGCATGGCTGATTGCTCTCTGAGCTGATTTATCAGTTGCAAACTAGCCACTTGTTCCTTCAGTGACTGCACGTCAGGATCAATGGGCAACACTGAGGGTTTCTCTTTGACTGATAGCTGCTGTACTTTAGTTTCTAAAGCTTTGACTTGACTCTTAAGTGCATGTACTTCAGCAGAGTGGGAAACTTGGTCATCTGCTGTGCGCACCGTGTGCGTGCTAGTGGTGAGAGTTTGTTTTGTCATTCTCTGATCTTCCTCTACTCTAATCTCACTTAATAACTCCATGAAAGAGGGTGGGGTGCGCAACCTCTCCTTCAAACGCAACTGGAGTAACAGGATGTCTGACTCTGATGTTGCACCTCTTAATAGCTGCTCGACCCGGACACGGTCTCTGGACGCAGAAGGAAGGCCTCCTTTCTGAACTACTTTGGACAGCACCTTCTCTAATCTCCTCAAATAATCTGACAGTCTCTCACCTGACTTTTGCTGCATGGATCGGAAAGTAAAGTAAAAATCTTCACCAGACTTGGTGACTCCAAATGCATTTTCCAAAGCTGCCAGATAATCTTCTGGTCGCGCATCTGCATCATTGCACCGTACAGCTTGGATTATCTCAAATGCTGGACCTCTTAGACTTTCCGCAATCCTCTTTTTTTTCTCTTTTACAGAACCATCACATTCGTCCAACATCACCTGTGCCTGCTCGAGCCAGTTTTCAAGGCTCTCTTCCCCTGCGGGTGTTGGCAACACTCCTGAAAAGACACGTAACCTCCGAAAGGCATTATTTTCTTGTGGGGGTCGCATTGTTTTCTCTAACAACTCTCCTACAGCACGAATGATGGCGGTTGGGTCCGACTGTGTGGATGTACTTTGCTCAAGTAATGGTTTGAGATCATTCATTGATTTACCTTCACTTTGCAGTAAACTTAGCAACTTCAATGTGAAGTCATCAGGAGGAGCAGCAGTGCATGTGAGAATGGTTGTCGTCCATGGGGTTCCACCACCAATGGGGTAGATCTCAGGGGGAACTGTTTGAGGGTCAACTGGGTTTCTGCACTCACAGAGTATCATCTCATGTTTTAGCGGTGGGAATACTTTTCTAGCTTTGTAGCGAACTCGGCCGAGTACTTTTACAGCTTCTAATGACTCTGTTATATCAGCTACAACAATCTCGTCAGGTACATCACCAAGTATCAGAGCATTGGCTGGATTTACTCCTACGTTTTCACACCATTCCTGAAGCTTAGCTAGCAACTGAGGGTCAGGTGAGTGAGCCATTGTTCTTATATGGGTTTTGAACTTGTTACCTTAATTACAGTCAGTCATACAGTGAACCAATCCCAGCGGTGCCTCCATTTATGTAACCCCTTTCCCAGGTAGCTAATTAGTAATGATGGGGTGTTGTAGTACACTGGAACGGGGCCTGAGTTCGTCTAGTTTAGGCGCAACGTACCGGTAAGGACCTGAATAACAATATTAAATAATATGGCGGTGCCTCCAATGATATCTAAGAAGTAGCACAAATTAGGTACTTCCCCTTTAAAATGTCTTGACTGACTTATATTTCAAATAACCACAGAGTATTGACTTTATAATCAAAACACAGATTTATTTTTAACAAACAGGTATTTTATGAAACAATATGAAAGGTAGTCAAATTAGTTAACAGTTCACTGTTGACCTTTAAAGGTGTAATGGTAACAAAGTTCAAAAACCCAATAAGGAACTCACAGTTTTGATCCACATTAAATCAGTGAATGAATGAAAATGACCATAAGTCACGATACCCACAGCCCACACTCACACACGCACTCACACCGGGCTGTTAAAGAAAATGAAAAATAAAATAAAGCGTTGCAGGCCCAGTCGATGCTCGTGAGCGGTGAGGCCAAAAACGAAAGGCCGATTCACTGGGTTACCAGCATAAAATAAAACAGCACGTGCAAAGGTACTCACGAATCCAACAGTCAGAGATGTGGGGATGGGAAAAAAGGCAGAAAGGCACGACGTGGTTTCGGCGGTCAGGATGAAGCGGGCAGCTTCACCAGGCAGGAACACGTGCTCTCAAGTACAGCAGCTTCAGCCTCTCACGGTCCAGGGCTCTCCTGGTCCTCCCTCACTCCCATACGGCAAATGTGCAGTCCTCTGGCAGCTTCTCAGAGTACACACACATCCACTACACGACGACTCTCCGTCAGTCTTGGGAGTTTAGAATGTTCTTATTTTAATTTTACTATAGGCTTCAGCATACAGCTCTTGTGCTCGACGCAGCAAAAAAGGCTCTGCCGATATATCATTGATACGCCCGAGATGACGCTAAGCACCTCCTACCTGAACAAGGTGAGGACAGGATTGGCTCAGGGCTGGTGGCCCAAGATGAGATCATGAGAGGATGCTCCACTGTACCCAAAATTAACACCAACAAAACCCTTTACTCTCTGACTTTTTAACTGTAAATAGAATGACATTTTAACATGTTATACTACAGCATTTTTAAACATAGTTACACCTTATGAACTATTATTTATTAATAACTTAAAACATTTTATCCTCTAAATAAAGGAATGAAATAAGAGCCACAGGGCTACATAAGCTTCATTGGTCACGAGTCACGAGACTTCTCCAGGTGATTTTTCCTGTGACTCCGCAAATCAATTCTGCGGCTAAAACCCTTGTTGCACGTCTTGCACAAATATCACTTCTCGCCGGTGTGCGTGGTTATGTGCCGTTTAAGAGATGATGATTTCGTAAAGGTTTTTCCACAGGTGTTGCACAGGTACGGCCTTTCACCGGTGTGGGTCCTCGAGTGAATCACCAGGCTAGAAAGTTGCCTGTAACTTTTTCCACATGTTTTGCAAATGTAGGGCTTCTCGTCCGTGTGGATCCTCGAGTGAGCCAGCATGCTGGAACGTAGCCTGTAACTTTTTCCACATGTTTTGCAAATGTAGGGCTTCTCGCCCGTGTGCGTGGTTATGTGACGTTTAAGATCTGATGATTTAGTAAACGATTTTCCGCAGGTGTTGCACAGGTATGGCCTTTCACCAGTGTGGATATTCATGTGATCCATTAAATTACAACTTTTACTGAACTCTGTCCTGCAAGTGCTGCAAGAAAACGCCTTCTTCCCCATGTGGGTCCTGGTCAGCTTTGATTTACAGTTGCTGTCTGACGGGACAGCAGCATCTTCGTGGTCACCGTGTCGTCTCATTGGCTCCGGATCTGCAGTTTTACTGGAGTCTGATCGTAAACTTTCAGTCCCTTCCTCATCCTTGTTTTGAGCTTCAGGAGAAGTGTGCAACAACAGCTGGCCACAGTTTGGTCCTGGTTCACCATTTTCCACTTTCACATCAGCGAGATTGACCAATGAGACATCCACCTCTACGTCCTCGTGCTTCATCTCCTGACCGCTGGAGTCTTCCTCCAGTTCTGTAGTCTGTGGATGCCCTGGTTCCTCCTGGCCCGGGCTGCAGCTCCTCTCCAGGTTATCCAGGTGCTGGTCACTGAAAACCCTGTCCTCCTCAACCTTACAAACATTTTCTTGTGGGAGTTCTGGAATTACAAAAATGGACAAAAAGATAGGATTTTAACAAGTCAAAAGTGCTTCCCAGTGTTGATTGCTTGGTTGTATTTGTGAGGTTTAAACTTTGTCCTGAACCTTTGGTCTTCCCCTTCATCTATGTAGTATATTTGAAAAAAAGTGCATTACTCTGTGTGACCATTAGGCGGCACTGTGACTGTACTGTTGTGTTACTGCGTTGGTATCGAGACAGTTGAAGAATAAAGTTGTTGTTCTAGAAATTGCTTCTTCCGCGTCATATATAACATGTTGTCAGAGTAAAAACAAAAAAAGATAGGAAGATAAAATGGAGCAGATGAAACCTCCACCTACATTAAAGGTATTGTGACATCATTTTTAACATGCTTTTAACACTATTAAAAGTCTTGGCCAACATCCCTCAAATGTGTCTAAAAGAGTGTAACAAGAAAAACTTCACTCTAGTACTCCATTCCTGGCTTTTTATTACAGTGTTTTTTTGCGCCGTGAAAAACGGGTCCTTTTTCCCCTTTCCTGTCAATCATTGCTCCGCTCCTCCTCCAAACCTCCTCCAACCAACCGCTACACACTTCTGCCGTCTTCACACACACGCGCGCACACCGACCACAAACATCGACACACAGCCCAGACAGGGCGACTACAGCCCGAGGATGAAGTCCAACCGGGACCAGAGGACCGGGACCGCAGCTCCCCGCGAGCCATACGCTCACAGCGGCGTCGGAGAGTTAAGCCGGGGGCCACAGGCGAAGCATGCACGGAAAAGCAGCGGGGCGAAGCAGACAGTCCACAGCAAACAATCATAAAAATAAAGGCATGCAAGCAGCAGTGTCTCCTTATCTTAAGTCCAGTCAGTGGCCGCGGGTCTTCTTAGCAGTTCTCCTCCGGTGATTAGAACAGAAGAGGCTCTAACAGCTCCGTGTTAAGCCTGATTTATGGTTCCGTGTTAAATCGACGCAGATCCTACGCCGTAGGGTTCAGCGTACTTTACGCGTCGCCGCGTAACCCTACGCCGTAGGCTCTGCGTCGGTGTAACGCGGAACCATAAATCAGCCTTTATGGTGCGCTGGAGAGGAGAGGAGGCAGGGAACTGGGTGGAGGGGGCGGTGATTTAGCGGGCCCTGACGTCACGGCCCGCCACCAAACCAGGTGCGCCGTTTTTGCACAGTTATGCGGAAAATCCCAGAAAGCACACAATACACTGAATGTTAAAAGTTCGTTGTTTTTTGGGTGTAATTGATGTCAAGACACCCAACAAAACACAAAAAATCAAGAAAAATGTGTTTTTCATGTCACAATACCTTTAAGTCTAGAAGGAAATCTAGCGGAAAACTGGAGAGTCTGGATCCAGAGATTTGAACTGTTTCTTGTCGCCAGCGGAATCGACGAAAAGTGTGATGCAGCGAAAAGAGCCACGTTCCTACATGTGGCTGGGGACGAAGCAATTAAAGTATATAACATTTTTCACTTTGTTGAAGACGTAGATAACTATGATACATTGAAAGAACTTTTCCGCCAACATTGTGAGCCAAGGAAAAATGTGACGTATTTGAGGCACCTGTTCTTTATTCGAGTGCAAGGAAAATCAGAGACTGTTGATGCATATGTGACTGATTTAAAAAAACAAAGTGAAAGACTGCGAGTTTGAGCACCTCACCAACTCACTGACACGAGATAGAATCGTGTGTGGAATCACAGATGACCAAGTGAGAGGACGACTACTGAGAGAACCGGACTTCACGCTAAATAAAGCAATAGACATTTGCAGAGCCAGTGAGTTGAGTCGGAGTCAGCTAAAAAGTCTACATGAAGAGGTTGAAATTCCTGTCAATAAAGTCACTAAGCAAAAACAATGTGACAAACAGAAAGACAGTGGTGCCACAGCACAGAATGTAAAGATGAGAACTCAAGGAAACTGCACAAGATGCAGCTACAGGCATGAGCCAAGGAAGTGCCCTGCCTACGGACAAGTGTGCAAAGCCTGCCACGGGAAAAATCACAATGCCAAAATGTGCAACTCATGCAAACACACAAATAATCATAAAGTGTAACATATAAACAAGGCCAAGGCAGATGATCAGGACTTCTTTATTGGCACAATACAAGCAGAAAAACAAGTCTCACAAATCGATGCAGTGGACGCAAAGAAAGAAAGGTGGCGTGAAGATCTGATTGTCAACAATAAAGTTTTGAAAGTCAGGCTGGACACTGCGGCTGATTGCAACGTAATTCCTATGAAAGACCTCAGAAAGTTGAGACTGGATAAAAAGGTGAGCAAATCTCACTCCAAGCTTGTTGCTTATGCAGGACACCACATTCCAGCCAAAGGTAAAGTCATGTTGACATGTTAGTACAAAGATAAAAAGTATGACATGGAGTTTGAGGTCATAAAGAACAATGCATCTGCAATTCTAGGAGGAGAGTCATCTGAGAAAATGGGGCTTGTCAAAAGATTGCATGCGCTTAAAAAAAGAGTGACATTCTAAGTGAATATGAGGATTTATTCACTGGATTAGGCTGCATACCAGGAGTATATCACATTTAGACGAATCTAGATGTCACTCCAGTAGTACACGCTCCCAGGAAAGTACCTCTCACGCTAAAAGATAAAATTGAAACAGAGCTGAATAGAATGGAAAACTCGGGGGTGATAACCAAACAGACAGAGCCTACAGATTGGGTCAATAGTATGGTGACTGTAACAAAACCCAACAAAATTCGGATCTGTATCGACCCACAGGACCTGAATACAGCAATCAAAAGAGAGCATTATCCACTGCGCACAATAGAAGAAGTGGTAGCTGAAAAGCCAAATGCCAGATACTTTTCAGTTGTAGACGCTAACCACGGATTTGGGCAAATCAAGTTGGACCAAGAAAGCTCTCACCTGTGTACATTCAACACGCCATTTGGGAGATACAAGTTTGAAAGACTTCCATTTGGTATATCGGCAGCACCTGAAGTGTTCCAGATGTGCATAGCCAGACATCTAGAAGGGCTAGAGGGTGTAGTCAATGTAATAGATGACATCCTGGTCTCCTATCGGTTTTGATCGGAGATCGTAAAATAGTTCAGAGCGGGCCAATCTGATGACGTTTACAACAACAAACACCGCCCGCTCGGGCATTCCTGCATCTCAGACCGAGCGGTCCTAAGGGGGCGTGACAGGCCCGCCAGTATAGCAGTTTTACAATGTCCGAAAAGGACAACAAATTTGGTTGTCATTAAAAGGATTCTGATAAAACATCAATTTGTAGTATCCCAGTCAAAAATTAAGTTGTTTACTTGGGTATTACAATAACTAAGGACCAAAAAAAAATTACTTCACTGAATTTCAATCCTATTATCCAAAGAACTCAAAAAAAGTTAAACCAGTGGCTATTACGGGATCTCTCTCTTAGAGGTAGAGTTCTACTCACCAAGGCGGAAGGAATATCACGTTAACATATGCAACTCTGTCTCTGTTCCTGGACAACAAACGTATTACTCTGATTGACAGGCTGCTTCTCAACTTCTTGTGGAAAAATAGAACTCCTCATCTGAAAAAAATCTGTTCTAATGAATGACTATGAAAATGGTGGACTACATTTTCTAAATCTCTGCACCCTAAATAACACATTTAAGATAAAATTGGTTGAAACAATTCTTCAAAAATCCACTTATTCCACCGAACACTTTCGGTGTTCGGTGGAATAAGTGGGAAAAAAAACGAACAACTAATAACGGCGTTGTAATATAAGGAAATAGACTGGCCGCTCCGTAACTGTTGCGCACCACATAAATCGTTGGCCAACCAAAAACTAACCACATAAGAATTTTACATAACATTCACCAGCAGGTGGAACCAAAACAACATAAATCAATCTATTACAGGTGCGTTTAGATGACGAAATCCAACAGCGAAGAGCGTGGAGTGAAGTGGTGCGGTGCAAACATGTCAGCAGTGTGGAAGTATTTTAGAGTGGCAAAGAATAATACAAGAATGGCTGTTTGCAATGAATGTTCTGCTCAAATATCTAGAGGGGGCACATCTGCAAAGTCTTTCAGCACTACATGTTTGATTTATCATTTGAAATGATAAAAAACCCTGAGCGCTTTAATGCATTTTTATTGTTTTAAGGCCTATGTTACAATGTTCAGTCAGTTAAGCCTAACGTAAGCTCAAAGATGGCCAAAAAATGTATTTTGCAAATTTATTTATTTTAAGTTATTGTTCTTTGCTGGTATAATGTCTGCTGGAATATTTAAGAAATGCTGGGAAATTAAAAAATGTTCAGTTTTTTATGTTCAACAAATGTTTTCTACCTTGTAATTTTGTGAAAGATTTTTTTCTTTTAAAAGCATGCCTAAATCAAATTTATTTGATTTATGCAATGGTGAAAAAATTGGCAAAATAAATGAAAACTGCGAAGAACCATGTTCGGTATTCGGCCAAGTGTTTATTATTATTTTCGGTTTCGGCCACAAATTTTAATTTTGGTGCATCACTAGTAATTTTATTGTTAACAGTATATCAAACCTCTGGATTGATATATGTAATTTTAAGGCTAACAATATTCAACAAGAATTTAAGTTGTTTTGGAGGGATGTGCTGTTTGGACTCTATGACTTTGACAGGATTAAGGCAAAACCCAATGAAACCTTTCAACCATTGTTAACCTCGTCATACTGTTGGCAAAATTTCACATTCATAAATGTAAATTTACACATAGAAAACCCTCTTTTGTTGCTTATTACAATGAGCTCAAACAGTACATCGACTCCATTCCATTTTCTCTTAATCAAAAGGCGATCAAAACTATTAATATCTGTGCTCATTTTAATGTTTTCTTGTAAACTCTTATCCCCCCTGGCATGAAATGTGATTTCTATGTTCTGTTGAAGATATATAATTTGTAAACTTCATGTTTTTGAAAAAAAATTAAATAAAAAAATTATCTAACTACAAGTCCTGCATATGAACTCCTACATGAACATCCTCCAACGATCAGGTTTTTTGCCAGTGTCATCTCACATCTTACACGGAGCCACTGTGATCTGCATCTTTTCTACTAAATAAACGATTAAGTCTAAAGAAATGTATGGATCTGGTTAAGAAATGTATGGATCTGGTTAAATACAAAACAGCGCAAATAATGTTCAAAGCAAGGAATAATCTACTACCAGAAAATATGAGAGGAATGTTCACTGAGAGAGAAAGGGGCTATAATCTAAGGGGAGAACTACATTTTAGAAAACATAAAGTAGGAACAACAATGTGCAGCATGTGCATATGGAACTGTGGAGACTCTGTGGAACAGTTTGGAGCTGGAAATGAAAAAGTACTAACATAAATCTGTTTAAAAAGAGATACAAACAATTATTTATAAACAGGTATATGGAAGAGGAAATGGGGTAACGAGTGTGAGAAACAAATAAAATAGGGAAAAATGGTATATTATACTTGCTTAAGATATGTTTAGATATTTATGTGGATATTTATGTAGTATATATTATATGTTGAGAGGGATAGTTATAATTATGTAATATATGTTATATATTTATTAGGTATGTAGCATATATATATTTATGTAGTTATATAGTTGTGGCAGGGTGCAGGATTGGGGCGTGGTCTGCAGGGGAGAGAGGGAGTGCGGGGGAGTGGCGCACAGGTGACGCGGCTGGAACAGCTGACGGTACACAGGTGAATCTAATCATTCTCTGTGTATTTCAGTAGGGTGTGGGCTCTGGAGACGGGAGAAGGACGGAAGCAGACGAGAGGCGAGCAGCTCGGCTGACGAGGCCTCTGAACCGTTTGTGCCCGAAATTATAAATAAAAGTCATTGCAAAGATCCCGGTGTCCGCTGTCTCCGTGTCCCAGAGGGCCGACCTGGCCTCGTTGCAACAGCGGTTTGCTGATGTGTTCTCTCCCTTACCAGGACGCACAAACCTCATAGAGCACCAGATTGTGACACGCCCGGGGGTGACGGTGCGCTCACGTCCCTACCGGCTGCCGGAACACAAACGCAAAGTGGTGAAGGCCGAATTGGACGCCATGCTGGCAATGGGGGTAATAGAAGAGTCCCACAGTGGCTGGTCTATCGCAAGGTGAATGAGGTGTCACGTTTTGACGCGTACCCGATGCCTCGGGTCGACGAGCTCCTGGATCGGCTGGGCACAGCTCGCTTTTTCACGACACTGGATTTGACCAAGGGCTACTGGCAGATTCCCATGTCTCCAGAGTCTAAGGAGATCACGGCTTTCTCCACTCCGTACGGTTTGTACCAATTTCGCACACTTCCGTTCGGCTTGTTCGGAGCCCCTGCCACGTTTCAGCGTCTCATGGACAGAGTACTGCGCCCGCATGCTGCGTATGCTGCCGCCTATCTAGATGACGTCATCATCTATAGTGACAGCTGGGCGGAGCATGTGCGGCAGGTGGGTGCGGTGCTCGGTTCACTGAGACAGGCGGGGCTCACGGCCAACCCGAAGAAGTGTGTGGTTGGACGGAGGGAGGTACGGTATCTGGGGTACCACTTGGGAGGCGGGCAGGTGCGTCCCCAGGTAGACAAGACAGCTGCGATTGCGGCCTGCCCAAGACCCAAGACCAAAAAGGAGGTTAGGCAGTTCTTGGGGCTGGCGGGGTATTACCGGCGGTTCATTCCGGACTTTGCCGATCTGTCCAGCCCCCTGACTGACCTGACCCGAAAGGGTGCCTCAGATCCGGTCCAGTGGACGGAGCAGTGCCAGCAGGTGTTTGAGAGGGTGAAACAGGCCCTCTGCGGGGAGCCGCTCCTTTATACTCCTGACTTTTCTCTCCCTTTTGTTCTGCAGACTGATGCCTCGAACAGAGGGCTGGGGGCCGTTTTGTCCCAGCAGGTGGAGGGGACGGACCGCCCCGTGCTATACATCAGCCGCAAGCTGTCGGAGAGGGAGGGGCGGTATAGCACGGTGGAGAAGGAGTGCCTCGCCATTCGGTGGGCGGTCGGGTCCCTGCGCTACTACCTCCTGGGGCGCCCATTCACCCTCTGGTCGGATCATGCTCCCCTCCAGTGGCTCCATCGCATGAAAGATACCAATGGGCGGATCACACGTTGGTATTTGGCTTTACAGCCCTTTAATTTCAGAGTGGTTCACAGGCCGGGGGCTCAGATGGCGGTCCCTGACTTCCTCTCCCGCTCCGGGGGGGGGGAGTTGGCTAGGCCGGACGGTCCCCGGCCTGAGTCGGGCGATGGGGGTATGTGGCAGGGTGCAGGATTGGGGCGTGGTCTGCAGGGGAGAGAGGGAGTGCGGGGGAGTGGCGCACAGGTGACGCGGCTGGAACAGCTGACGGTACACAGGTGAATCTAATCATTCTCTGTGTATTTCAGTAGGGTGTGGGCTCTGGAGACGGGAGAAGGACGGAAGCAGACGAGAGGCGAGCAGCTCGGCTGACGAGGCCTCTGAACCGTTTGTGCCCGAAATTATAAATAAAAGTCATTGCAAAGATCCCGGTGTCCGCTGTCTCTGTGACCCCCGTAGCATCCAACGTGCTACAATAGTGTATATTTATATAGATTTATAAAATATTTGTATTTTCTATATATTGATATAATATTCATGTAATATTAATTTTTAGCTATATACTTATATGGATAATTATGTAATAGGCATTTCTACGTAGTATTTATATAGACTATATTTATATGGATATTGTGTAGATATAATAATAGCAATAATGTAAATTCATAGAGTTATAAAGGGGTAGGAACTAGGAAAAAGTGTAGACTTCTTCCTACTCCTTTTTTCCAACATATGTGAATATGAAGATGTTAATGTTTATTTTTAATTTTAATTATTTATATGTTCGAAATAATAATTCATTCATTCATTCATAAAGTGTGAAATATGAGTCTGGTCCAGAGTCTGAATGGAGCATGAAAGGCAGCACCAAGTAAACAGAACAACAAGTTAGTTCGGGATGTTTCCGAATCCCACATCAGCAGCTGCTTGAGCTGGGGAGTTTCCCATTTAGTTGGTTTGCTTCATCACCACGGCTTTTAACTGGAAACAAAGGGATCTTGTAGGAGTCATACTCATGTGTTCATTCATTCAACTTTCCAGGGTTACGTACCGACTCTGTGGAGTCTGATTTCAGGTTTCCAGGCGAGGTCCAACAGTCTGCGCTGACGGTCGAGCTCTTCTTCATACTCCAAGATGCTTTTTTCAAACACTGACAATATTTCTACAGCAGCTGCTGTTAGTCGCTGACCGATAAACTCTCTCAGATGATTCACCTTAGACATTGTTGAAGAGGAAAAAGAAAGGAAACAACAGAACCGTCCTCTCCTTCTTCTTCTCTAGGTTTAATGGCGGATCACAACCAACGTTATTAGGTTCTACCGCCACCTGCTGTACCGGAGTGTGTAACATCAGGATCATTATTACACCAGGTTACAGTCTAACTTAAAGGGGGGGAAAAAGGAAATACCTAAATAAAATAAGATAACCACATTTAAATCTTATTATCTATCCCTGCATCTTTAAGAAAGACAAGGATTTCCTTATAACAATCCCTCATCACCTCACTCCTCCCTAATAACCTACTAAACTCCATTCCCGTCCCAGCTCGTACATCCTGTCTCTTAAAGCGTTCCTTTCTACCTCATACTTGCCACATTTAAGAATCACATGCTCTACATTCTCTGTGACATCACACTCATCACATTTATCAGACACGGACTTTGACATTAAATACAGAGTTGATTTTAAACTAGTATGACCTAATCTTAATCTAGAAATGATGACTTCCTCTCTCCTACACTTTCCTTTGAAAACCTTCACGTTAATTGACTTCTGTATGTTATAAAAATGTCTCCCTTTTACACCGTTGTCCCACACCTTCTGCCATGAATCCCTCACTGCCTTTCTAATTCATGATTTTGCTTCACCTTTACCAAAAGGAATTTCCATAATTACCTCACTACTCAATTTCAATGCTCTTTTAGCAATATTGTCTGCTTTCTCATTGCCATCAACACCCATGTGGGCAGGAACCCAACAAAACTGCACAGTAATTCCAGTTCTGTATAACCTCCACAATACCATTAATATTTCCAACACTAGATCTTCTCTTATTGTTTTCTTTGAAGTCAAACTTTGAAGGGCTGCAGTGGAGTCTGAACAAATGACATAGTTCCTTCTCGCAGTTACAGTAAGTATTTCATTTACCAACGAAAGTAATTAGAACAAAATGCATACAACATTCTTTTCATCACTGGTTTACTACGACTTCTGTCATTTAGCAGACGCTTTTATCCAAAGTGATTTACATCTGAGAAAATAACACAAGCAAGAAGGTTTAGAAAGAGTTTTATTTTTTCCGACACAATGAGAGCTGACGCAATTTATATGATAAGCTTCTGATTGTTAATATCAATATATAAAATAAAAACAATTTTTAATTCATGTTTTCTTTATTATTTGTCATTAAACATTTATGTTGTTAAGAAACTTTTATTGCAATGGGCTTCAAAATAATACACATGGTAAGTCTTTGAGACATTAAAACATTTAAATATCCAACTGATCAAACTATCAAACTGATTTTGGTGTGAAATATATAGATATACAAGACACATTTAAAGCTGCAGTTTCCAACATTTAACCACTAGAGGGAATAAAGATCCCAAACTAACCCCCAAACTCAGAATGACGGTTCATTCATGCATGAATCACCCACAGGTTTTCTGCAGGGGTTTGAAGCCTCTTTTTCCTCGTATTGTGGCAGGTTGGAATTATATAAAGCAAGAAGTTTAATGCGTAATTAGGGGCGTGGCATTTTGATTGGCATTAATTTGTCCAACCTGTAAATAAATACTTTTTCTAAGATATTAGAAAATGTTGGGAGTAAAGAATCAGGCCTGTAATTAGTGAATTGGTGTCTGTCTCCAGTTCTGTACAGTGGGATGACTTTTGCAGTTTTCATTTTCTTTTGGAAATGTCCCAGTTCTGAGCGACTGATTACAGCTGTATGTCAGTTAACAATCCATCAAACACCTTTTTGACTATTGTCATATCACCACAGTCAGTTGACACCTTGTTTTTACATTTACTTACAATATCTATGATTTCTCTCTCCTCCACAGCTGTGAGAAACATTGAATCTGGATTTCTACTTATTCATGTTTCCTTCCATCCATCAGCTGATCCAGGATCACACATTTTTCTGCCAGCTTTGGTCCAACACTCACAAAATACTTGTTAAAATGATGAACCACCTCATTCATATCATTAATGACTTCATCGTTATTGGTTAAATATTGTGGATAATTAGTCTGTCTTGAACTTTTACATTATTTTTAGTCCTTATTCATGAAGGAATTCATGTCCCTCTCCATGAAGGCAAGTGGTCTCGGCTCTGAAACAGCAAAGTCCTCCCTCCATTATCATATTATTATTTTTATTATTATTGTAATTATTATTACAAAAGTGCATCTCCACTCGTTGAGTTTGCACTTTGAAAGAGATGGAAAATGGACTGGTACCAAAAGCCAGGCTTGTTGCACAAGGTTTTGAGGAACTGCAAGTTTCTGCTACAGAAGGAATCTCCAACCTGTGCTTCAGTCTCTGAGGCTCCTTGTGGCAGGAAGTTATCAAAAACAATGGACACTGCATTTGATGGACATAAAATCTGCCTTCTTTCATGGACTAGAAATGTGGAGAGACATTTTCATTAAACCTTCTCCAGAGACCAACAGAGCAGATCATCTTTTTTTAACCCACATCAACTCCATGGTTCCTGACACAGTGGATTCCTATCAGTTTTCCTACCGTGCCAACAGATCAGTGGATGAAGCGATGGCTTCGGCTTCACTTCACCTTCCAACACCTGGACAGGATGAACACCTATGCACGGCTTCTGTCCCTGGATGTGTCATTTGATGAAGCCAAGACCAGTGAAATAACAATCTGGATCAAAATGACGTGATTGAGGAAGTTGAGGATAAAGGACAAAAGTGCATCTCCACTTTTCAACTTCATTTGATGACATTTCTCCTTCCACATTGTTTTCTGAGCTAAATGCTGGTTGTACTGATCACGCTGTACCAATAATCTGCATCACTGACAACTTTCCTCTTGTTGATGCACTGAAGTATTTTTTTTATTTGTGTGTATATTATTATTACGATAGATTGTTCACTCTTGGGTTTATGTTGAGCTTTTAAACTCACCACCAGGGGGCACTGCTGCTCTTTCTACATTTTATTTTATTTTTATTTATCCTTTATTTATACAGATAAAACACTTGAGTCCGAAGACTCATTTTCAAGTGTGACCTGTTCACATCCACACAGTTGCATAAAACATAAAAATGAGACATGACACGATATGACAGGACATAACACTTGAAACTGATGCAGAGTGGAAATGACAATACACTATAACCGTTAAATAGCTGGAAAATAGAGATATCAGGTTAGTACACTAGCCCCTAACACATATGGAGAGTGTAATATTCCAGAATTATAAACAATAAAATATTATCCATCTAAAATGAAAACTTAATTAATAATAATGAATTTAACTTGTAACGCAGTTTCCATTCAATTAATCTCAAAGTGTTACACTTAGACCATTATTCATTCATACACTTTCTCTCCGGTGGTGGTAAACTACGTTTGTAGCCACAGCTGCCCTGGGGCAGACTGACAGAAGCGTGGCTGCCATTCCGCGCCAAACGGCCCCTCCGACCACCACCAACATTCATACACATTCACACGGGGCAAGGTGGGTAAGGTGTCTTGCCCAAGGACAATACGACAGCAACTGGAGAGTTTAACAACATGGAGCTGCAGATTAACTTTACAAAGAGAATGTGAGTGAAGAAGAAACAGACGGGAAAAAGGACGTGTGAGAGAGGCTTTGTAGATGAAAGAAATAAACTGTCATGTTTAAAGAAACATCAGCACATACTAACAGCTCTTTATTTGCACAGTGGAGACGGCAAGTTACCAACAGCAACAAATAATACGATTTTAAGAAGGAACAGGGATTCAAACAACCTCAATGCAGAACTTTAAGAAAAAAGTACACAACCACATTGTTCCCTCTGCGTCAAGTTGACGGAGAAGCATAAATCCGGGTTGAGCCTGCAACCCTTGTGGGGAGGGGATTAGGCTCATCAGCCACAGGAGGTGGTGGTTGGACTTCTGCAGGTTCTTCTTCTGTGGGTCAGACAGGAGTGGACAGCTGCCCCCGGAGGACGCCAACATGAACGTAATTTGTCACGAGTCACCAGACTTCTCCTCCGGGTGATTTTTCATGTGATTCAGCAATATACTTCTGCGGCTAAAACCTTTGTTGCACGTCTTGCACAAATATCGCTTCTCGCCCGTGTGTGTGGTTATGTGCCGTTTAAGAGTTGATGATTCAGTAAAGGTTTTTCCGCAGGTGTTGCACAGGTACGGCCGTTCGCCGGTGTGGGTCCTCGAGTGAACCACCAGGTGGCAACGTAGCCTGTAACTTTTTCCACATGTTTTGCAGATGTAGGGCTTCTCACCCGTGTGCGTGTATATGTGGCTTTTAAGATTTGATGATTTAGTAAAGGTTTTGCTGCAGGTGTTGCACACGAACGGCTTTTCGCCGGTGTGGGTCCTCGAGTGAATCACCAGGTTGGAACTTTCTGTGTAACTTTTTCCACATGTTTTGCAGATGTAGGGCTTCTCGCCCGTGTGTGTGGTTATGTGCCGTTTAAGAGTTGATGATTTAGTAAAGGTTTTGCCGCAGGTGTTGCACAGGTACGGCCTTTCGCCAGTGTGGATCTTCATGTGATCCATTAATATACTACTTCTACTGAACTCTTTCCTGCAAGTGCTGCAAGAAAACACCTTCTTCGCCGTGTGGGTCCTGGTCAGCTTTGATTTACAGTTGCTGTCTGACGGGACAGCAGCATCTTCGTGTTCACCGTGTCGTCTCATTGGCTCCGGATCTACAGTTTTACTGGAGTCTGAGCGTAAACTTTCAGTTCCTTCCTCATCTTTGTTTTGAGCTTCAGGAGAAGTGTGCAACAGCAGCTGGCCACAGTTTGGTCCTGGTTCACCATTTTCAACTTTCACATCAGCGACATTGACCAATGAGACATCCACCTCTACGTCCTCGTGCTTCATCTCCTGACCGCTGGAGTCTTCCTCCAGTTCTGTAGTCTGTGGATGCCCTGGTTCCTCCTGGTCCGGGCTGCAGCTCCTCTCCAGGTTATCCAGGTGCTGGTCACTGAAAACCCCGTCCTCCTCCACCTTACAAACATTTTCTTGTGGGAGTTCTGGAATTACAAAAAGGGACAAAAAAATAGGATTTTAACAAGACAAAAGTGCTTCCCAGTGTTGATTGCTTGGTTGTATTTGTCAAAGTTTATCCTGAACCTTCGGTCTTCCCCTTCATCTATGTAGTATATTTGAAAACAAGTGCATTACTCTGTGTGACCATTAGGCGGCACTGTGACTGTACTCTTGTGTTACTGCGTTGGTATCGAGACAGTTGAAGAATAAAGTTGTTCTAGAAATGGCTTCTTCTGTGTCATGTATAACATGGTGTCAGAGTAAAAACTTGAAGTAAAACAAAAATAGGAAGACAAAATGGAGAAGATGAAACCTCCGACCTCATTAAGTCTAGAAGGAAATCTAGCGGAAAATTGGAGAGTCTGGATCCAGAGATTTGAACTGTTTCTTGTCGTCAGCGGAATCGACAAAAAATCTGATGCAGTGAAAAGAGCCACGTTCCTACATGTGGCCGGGGACGAAGCAATTAAAGGTATATAACACTTTTCACTTTGATGAAGACGTAGATGACTATGATACACTGAAAGAACTTTTTCCGCCAACATTGTGAGCCAAGGAAAAATGTGACGTATTTGAGGCACTTGTTCTTTATTCGAGTGCAAGGGAAATCAGAGACTGTTGATGCATATGTGACTGATTTAAAAAAGAAAGTGAAACACTGCTAGTTTGAGCACCTTACAGACTCACTGATACGAGATAGAATCGTGTGTGGAATCACAGATGACCAAGTGAGAGGACGACTACTGAGAGAACCGGACCTCACGCTAAACAAAGCTAGACATTTGCAGAGCCAGTGAGTTGAGTCGGAGTCAGCTAAAAAGTCTACGTGAAGAGGTTGAAATTCCTGTCAATAAAGTCACTAAGCAAAAACAACGTGACAAACAGAAAGACATTGGTGCCACAGCACAGAATGTAAAGATGAGAACTCAAGGAAACTGCACAAGATGCAGCTACAGGCATGAGCCAAGGAAGTGCCCTGCCTACGGACAAGTGTGCAAAGCCTGCCACAGGGAAAATCACTATGCCAAAATGTGCAACTCACGCAAGCACACAAATAATCATAAAGTGCAACATATAAACAAGGCTGATGCAGATGATCAGGACTTCTTTATTGGCACAATCCAAGCAGAAAAACAAGTCTCACAAATCGATGCAGTGGACGCAAAGAAAGAAAGGTGGCGTGAAGATCTGATTGTCAACAAGAAAGTTTTGAAAGTCAGGCTGGACACTGGGGCTGATTGCAACGTAATTCCTATGAAAGACCTCAGAAAGCTGAGACTGGATAAAAAGGTGAGCAAATTTCACTCCAAGCTTGTTGCTTATGCAGAACACCACATTCCAGCCAAAGGTAAAGTCATGTTGACATGTCAGTACAAAGATAAAAAAGTATGACATGGAGTTTGAGGTCATGAAAAACAACACACCTGCAATTCTAGGAGGAGAGTCATGTGAGAAAATGGGGCTTGTCAAGAGATTGCATGCGCTTAAAAAAGAGTGACATCCTAAGTGAATATGAGGATTTATTCACTGGATTAGGCTGCATACCAGGAATATATCACATTGAGACGAATCCAGATGTCACTCCAGTAGTACACGCTCCCAGGAAAGTACCTGTCGCGCTAAAAATAAAATTGAAACAGAGCTGAATAGAATGGAAAACTTGGGGGTGATAACCATTATTTCTTTTTGCAAAACAATTCAAATCAGATATTTTCTATTTTCAAGAATCTCACTCTACTATGGAGAATACTAACTTCTGGAGGTCTCAATGGGGTGAAACTATATGACTGTCCCATGGGACAGAGCGCCCAGTAGGGGTTGCCATCTTGAATAATAGATTTAAAGGAAATGTCTTGATCACAAAATGCTATCCAGATGGTCACTTCATTTGCCAGGTTATTGAATATAATGAGTTAATCTACATAACTTCAACATTTATGGTTACAATGCAAAGAAAGAAAATGTAAATTTTCTGTTATCCATTGAAAACATTTTTGCTGACTGGTTAACCATCCATCCATCCATCCATCCATCCATCGTCCGCCGCTTATCCGTTCACGGGTCGCGGGGGCAGCAGCCTCAGCAGGGATGCCCAGACTTCCCTCACCCCAGACACTTCCTCCAGCTCTTCCGAGGGGAGTCCGAGGCGTTCCCAGGCCAGCCGAGACACATAGTCTCTCCAGCGTGTCCTGGGTCTTCCCCGGGGTCTCCTCCCGGTGGGACATGCCTGGAACACCTCCCTAGGGAGGAGGGACATGCCTGGAACACCTCCCTAGGGAGGCGTCCAGGAGGATCCGGTACAGATGCCCAAGCCACCTCAGCTGACTCCTCTCAATGTGAAGGAGCAGCGGCTCGACTCCGAGCTTCTCCCGGGTGACCGAACTCCTCACCCTATCTCTAAGGGAGCGTCCAACCACCCTGCGGAGGAAACTCATCTCGGCCGCTTGTATCCGCGATCTTGTCCTTTCGGTCACTACCCAAAGTTCATGACCATAGGTGAGGGTAGGTGCGTAGATTGACCAGTAAATCGAGAGCTTCGCCTTTCGACTCAGCTCCTTCTTCACCATGACGGTCCGGTACATCGACCACATAACTGCGGGCGCTGCACCGATCCGTCTGTCAATCTCCCGCTCCATCGTTCCCTCACTCGTGAACAAGACCCCGAGATACTTGAACTCCTCCACCTGAAGCAGGACTTCTCCAACCACCCGGAGAAGGACACCACCGTCTCCCGGTGGAGAACCATGGCCTCGGTCTTGGAGGTGCTGATTCTCATCCCTGCCGCATCGCACTCGGCCTCAAACAGCCCCACCACATGCTGGAGGTCCCGGTCTGATGAAGCCAACAGGACAACATCATCCGCAAAAAGCAGAGATGAAATCCTGAGGTTCCCAAACCGGATCCCCTCCGGCCCCTGGCTGCGCCTAGAAATCCTGTCCATAAAAATTATGAACAGGACCGGTGACAAAGGGCAGCCCTGCCAGAGTCCAACATGCACCGGGAACAAGTCTGATCTACTAGCAGATGACACCACACTTTCTCCGGGATGAAAATCAAGTTTCTATTGCAATAAACACCATAAATGAGTTTTCCAAGGCCTCTGCCCTAAATCTGAATCTTAATAAATGTGAAATTATATCCATTAAGGATTCTGATAAAACATCAATTTGTAGTATCGCAGTCAAAAATGAAGTTGTTTACTTGGGTATTACAATAACTAAGGACCAACAAAAAATAACTTCACTGAATTTAAATCCTATTATCCAAAGAACTCAAAAAAAGCTAAAGCAGTGGCTATTACGGGATCTCTCTCTTAGAGGTAGAGTTCTACTCACCAAGGAGGAAGGAATACCACGCTTAACATATGCATCTCTGTCTCTGTTCGTGGACAACAAACGTATTACTCAGATTGACAGGCTGCTTCTCAACTTCTTGTGGAAAAATAGAACTCATTATCTGAAAACAATCTGTTCTAATGAATGACTATGAAAATTGTGGACTACATTTTCTAAATTTCTGCACCCTAAATAACACATTTAAGATAAAATTGGTTGAAACAAATCTTCAAAAATCCTAACTTATCTGGAATGTCATACCCTTCCATATTCTGTCAAAACTGGGTGGATTAAACTTTTTTTTTTACCTGTAAATACAGTATTGATAAAATCCTGATAAAAATGTCTTCCTTTCACCGTCAGGCCTTCCTGTCATGGTCTCTTATTTTCAAACACAACTTTTCACCCCACAAATACCTCATATGGAACAACAAAGACATATTGTTTAAACATAAATCCCTATTTATTGAGTACTGGTTTAATAACAACATTGTATATGTAGCTCAGTTGTTTAACAGGGACGGTCTTCTCTACTCCTATAATGAGTTTCTAGCAGAATACAATATTCCTGTGTCACCTGGCGACTTTGCAAAAGTATTTGGAGCAATCCCTTCTGGTGTTTGCATGTTTTTTAGATCTCAACCAAGAGTGGAAACCCAACAATTATCCCTGTTATCATTGACTGATACTCCAATTGTCAAAATCTGTTTGTCCTGTAACCGTGGTAAGAACAATAAGTTGATTAGATTCTTGTTTAGACAGGATGTCACCACAGTTCCTTATGTGGTCTCACACTGGAATAGGTACATGGATCATATTGGCTGGAAAAAGGTCTGGCTCTTACCCAACCAATACCTGTTGACCAACAAAGTTAGAGAAATATTGTTTAAAATAATTCATAGATTTGATTCTTCTAATGATCATATTGTTAAAAGGTTTAAAATAGACATTGATGTGAAATGTGCTTTCTGTTCTGTAAATATTGAAACAATTACTCATTTATTTTGGCTCTGCCCCATTGTCCAAAACCTCTGGATTGATATATGTAATTTTACTGTTAACAATATTGAAGAAGAATTTAAGTTGTTTTGGAGGGATGTGCTGTTTGGACTCTATGACTTTGACAGGATTAAAGCAGAACCCAATGAAACATTCATTATTAACCTCGTCATACTGTTGGCAAAATTTCACATTCACAAATGTAAATTTACACATAGAAAACCCTCTACTAATCTTCTAATAATCTACTACCATCTAATTTTAGAAAACATAAAGTAGGAACAACAATGTGCAGCATGTGCATATGGAACTGTGGAGACTCTGTGGAACAGTTTGGAGCTGGAAATGAAAAAGTACTAACATAAATCTGTTTAAAAAGAGATACAAACAATTATTTATAAACAGGTACAGGGGGTTGCAAAAGTATTCACTCCCCTTGGCTTTTTATCTATTTTGTTACATTTCAACCTGTAATTGAAATATTTTTTGAATCTGAATTGTATGTGATGGATCTGCACAAAATAGTCTAAGTTGGTGAAGTGAAATGAGAGAAATATCTATAAAACAATAATTCAAAAAAGTAAAACACTTAACATTAGCATGGAAGAGGAAATGGGGTAACGAGTGTGAGAAACAAATAAAATAGGGAAAAATGTTATATTATACTTGCTTAATATATGTTTAGATATTTATGTGGATATTTATGTAGTATATATTATATGTTGAGAGGGATAGTTATAATTATGTAATATATGTTATATATTTATTAGGTATGTAGCATATATATATATATATATATATATGGATATTTATGTAGTTATATAGTGTATATTTATATAGATTTATAAAATATTTGTATTTTCTATATATTGATATAATATTCATGTAATATTTATATTTTCTATATACTTATATGGATAATTATGTGGTAATAGGCATGTTTTACATAGTATTTTTATAGACTATATTTATATGGATATTGTGTAGATATAATAGCAATAATGTAAATTCATAGAGTTATAAAGGGGTAGGAACTAGGAAAAAGTGTAGACTTCTTCCTACTCCTTTTTTCCAACATATGTGAATATGAAGATTTAACTGTTTATTTGTTATATACATGTTCCAAATAAAAATTCATCCATTCATAAAGTGTGAAATATCAGTGTGGTCCAGAGTGTGAATGGAGCATGAAAGGCAGCACCAAGTAAACAGAACAACAAGTTAGTTCGGGATGTTTCCGAATCCCACATCAGCAGCTGCTTGAGCTGGGGAGTTTCCCATTTAGTTGGTTTGCTTCATCACCACGGCTTTTAACTGGAAACAAAGGGATCTTGTAGGAGTCATACTCATGTGTTCATTCATTCAACTTTCCAGGGTTACGTACCGACTCTGTGGAGTCTGATTTCAGGTTTCCAGGCGAGGTCCAACAGTCTGCGCTGACGGTCGAGCTCTTCTTCATACTCCAAGATGCTTTTTTCAAACACTGACAATATTTCTACAGCAGCTGCTGTTAGTCGCTGACCGATAAACTCTCTCAGATGATTCACCTTAGACATTGTTGAAGAGGAAAAAGAAAGGAAACAACAGAACCGTCCGTCCTCCTCCTCTGTCCGTCCGTCAGGAACCAGACTCTGCTCATCAGTTCCGCTGCTGTTGCGTGGCTCTTCGTGGGTCTTCGTATGTTTTCATCTGCAAAACTGAAAGTAAAAACTCAGAAACAGACGGTCGGGTTTTTACCAGCAGTGTAATAAATATGTTTGTTCTCCAGCTGATGTCGGGGTTTCTGCTCCTCCACCTGGTGATGAGTTCAGGTAACAAATACTGCTGGAAACAGCTGTGTTTCTTTATTTACAGTAGGATAAAGTTCTTGTAGGAACTAATCGCCCCCCCACGGGCCAAACCTCAGACACAAATTAAATTTTACAATTTTAAAATTATAGTATGCTTATAGTTTATAAGAAAAGTAAAACGAGTGTTGTTTACCTAATTCAGAGTAAGACTAAATGTAAAAAGGCTGTTCTCACACAGACATGTAATCATTACATGTCTACTACATGTCTGTAGAACATTACAGTAATGTTCTAGATGAGAGCTGCACAGAGCTAGATAATAGCCTGTATTTACACTGTTTTATGTGTTGGCTATCAATATGCATTATGATAATGCATATTGACTATAAACTCAATATATACATAAATACTGTATAATACAGTATTTATGTAGGCTATATATTGAGTTTGGTTGTCTGTTACTGTCATGTATTGTGGTTAACGGTTTTGCCGACCCAGCGAGCTGCTGGGTTGGCCTGTATTTTTTTAAGTCTTTTTTGAAAACCTATTTATTTTCTTTGGCTTTTAGTGTACTGTAAATTAGTTGCTACATCTGTGAGAAGTGATTGTGCACTTTGTGTGTCTGTTCTTTGCCGTCTATTTTCTATTTTTTATTACTATTTTATTGATCATTCTAACATGTTAGTGATTTTATTATTTCTACACTAGTATACTGTATTTTCTTTTGGTATTGTTTCATTTTACTTTATACTGTACAGCACTTTGGTCGACCTCGTCGTTTTTAAATGTGGTATATAAATAAAATTGACATTGACATTGTATTTGAGTTGGATGAAACTTGTATGTAGTAAGAGTAACATTGTTTTATTTTATTCCTTTATAGCTCTTACAGTGTGTTTGCAGTGATTTTACATTGAAGGAATAAAAACATCTGTGAACCATCAGTTAAAGAGTCAAACGTCATCAGTCGGGGATTCTACAAAATGTATACAATCAAGTTGTACTAGATTTACAACTCGTCTGACACATGATTTCTTCTAAAGCTGATGTTGAGATCCGTCTTGAAGCTGCAGATCTGCAGGTTGGAGAGCAGGAAGAAGAGGGAGGATCATCGGGATCAGATTCCAGGAAGAGGACACACTTTGGATTTAACCCTTTTATATCAGACATCCGTTTAGAAGTAAATGTCTTTTTACCTCAACTCATATTTAGTCAGAAACAATCATGACAAATGTAATTAAGTTTTCATTTTAGATGGATGAATTATTTTATTGTTAATTCTGGAATATTACACTCTCCATATGTAGAAAGAGCAGCAGTGCCCCCTGGTGGTGAGTTATAAAAGCTCAACATAAACCCAGGAGTGAACAATCTATCGTAATAATGATAAAAACACAAATAAAAAAAGACTTTAGTGCATCAACAAGAGGAAAGTTGTCAGTGACCCAGATTATTGGTACAGCGTGATCAGTACAACCAGCATTTAGCTCAGAAAACAATGTCAAAAGAGAAATGTCATCAAATGAAGTTGAAAAGTGGAGATGCACTTTTGTCCTTTATCCTCAACTTCCTCAATCACGTCATTTTGATCCAGTTTGTTATTTCACTGGTCTTGGCTTCATCAAATGACACATCCAGGGACAGAAGCCGTGCATAGGTGTTCATCCTGTCCAGGTGTTGGAAGGTGAAGTGAAGCCGAAGCCATCGCTTCATCCACTGATCTGTTGGCACGGTAGGAAAACTGATAGGAATCCACTGTGTCAGGAACCATGGAGTTGATGTGGGTTAAAAAAAGATGATCTGCTCTGTTGGTCTCTGGAGAAGGTTTAATGAAAATGTCTCTCCATGAATAAGGACTAAAAATAACGTAAAAGTTCAAGACAGACTAATTATCCACAATATTTAACCAATAACGATAAAGTCATTACTGATATGAATGAGGTGGTTAATAATTTTAACAGGTATTTTGTGAGTGTTGGACCAAAGCTGGCAGAAAAATGTGTGATCCTGGATCAGCTGATGGATGGAAGGAAACATGAATAAGTAGAAATCCAGATTCAATGTTTCTCACAGCTGTGGAGGAGAGAGAAATCATAGATATTGTAAGTAAATGTAAAAACAAGGTGTCAACTGACTGTGGTGATATGACAATAGTCAAAAAGGTTATTGATGGATTGTTAACTGACATACAGCTGTAATCAGTCGCTCAGAACTGGGACATTTCCAAAAAAAAAAGAAAACTGCAAAAGTCATCCCACTGTACAGAACTGGAGACAGACACAAATTCACTAATTACAGGCCTGATTCTTTACTCCCAACATTTTCTAAGATCTTAGAAAAAGTATTTATTTACAGGTTGGACAAATTAATGCCAATCAAAAGGCCACGCCCCTAATTACGCATTAAACTTCTTGCTTTATATAATTCCAACCTGCCACAATACGAGGAAAAAGAGGCTTCAAACCCCTGCAGAAAACCTGTGGGTGATTCATGCATGAATGAACCGTCATTCTGAGTTTGGGGGTTAGTTTGGGATCTTTATTCCCTCTAGTGGTTAAATGTTGGAAACTGCAGCTTTAAATGTGTCTTGTATATCTATATATTTCACACTAAAATCATGTTAATTGATCCTCATTTCCTTCCCTGTGTTCCCTCTGGTCGTACCATCCGAAGTTTACCTTCCCTCTGACTTAACTTACTTTTTTATTTTAATGCCAAACGGTGACTCATGAGTCCTGCATGTGCACGTCAATAATAAATCCACCGACTGGAAGCGCTGAACTAAACTAAGTTGGATGTTTAAATGTTTTGATGTCTCAAAGACTTACCATGTGTATTATTTTGAAGCCCATTGCAATAAAAGTTTCTTAACAACATAAATGTTTTATAACAAATAATAAAGAACACATGAATTAAAAATATTTTCATTTTATATATTGATATTAACAATCAGAAGCTTATCATATAAATTGCGTCAGCTCTCATTGTGTCGGAAAAAATAAAACTCTTTCTAAACCTTCTTGCTTGTGTTGTTTTCTCAGATGTAAATCACTTTGGATAAAAGCGTCTGCTAAATGACAGAAGTCGTAGTAAACCAGTGATGAAAAGAATGTTGTATGCATTTTGTTCTAATTACTTTCGTTGGTAAATGAAATACTGACTGTAACTGCGAGAAGGAACTATGTCATTTGTTCAGACTCCACTGCAGCCCTTCAGAGTTTGACTTCAAATAAAACAATAAGAGAAGATCTAGTGTTGGAAATATTAATGGTATTGTGGAGGTTATGCAGAACTGGAATTACTGTGCAGTTTTGTTGGGTTCCTGCCCACATGGGTGTTGATGGCAATGAGAAAGCAGACAATATTGCTAAAAGAGCATTGAAATTGAGTAGTGAGGTAATTATGGAAATTCCTTTTGGTAAAGGTGAAGCAAAATCATGAATTAGAAAGGCAGTGAGGGATTCATGGCAGAAGGTGTGGGACAACGGTGTAAAAGGGAGACATTTTTATAACATACAGAAGTCAATTAACGTGAAGGTTTTCAAAGGAAAGTGTAGGAGAGAGGAAGTCATCATTTCTAGATTAAGATTAGGTCATACTAGTTTAAAATCAACTCTGTATTTAATGTCAAATGTGATGAGTGTGATGTCACAGAGAATGTAGAGCATGTGATTCTTAAATGTGGCAAGTATGAGGTAGAAAGGAACGCTTTAAGAGACAGGATGTACGAGCTGGGACGGGAATGGAGTTTAGTAGGTTATTAGGGAGGAGTGAGGTGATGAGGGATTGTTATAAGGAAATCCTTGTCTTTCTTAAAGATGCAGGGATAGATAATAAGATTTAAATGTGGTTATCTTATTTTATTTAGGTATTTCCTTTTTCCCCCTTTAAGTTAGACTGTAACCTGGTGTAATAATGATCCTGATGTTACACACTCCGGTACAGCAGGTGGCGGTAGAACCTAATAACGTTGGTTGTGATCCGCCATTAAACCTAGAGAAGAAGAAGGAGAGGACGGTTCTGTTGTTTCCTTTCTTTTTCCTCTTCAACAATGTCTAAGGTGAATCATCTGAGAGAGTTTATCGGTCAGCGACTAACAGCAGCTGCTGTAGAAATATTGTCAGTGTTTGAAAAAAGCATCTTGGAGTATGAAGAAGAGCTCGACCGTCAGCGCAGACTGTTGGACCTCGCCTGGAAACCTGAAATCAGACTCCACAGAGTCGGTACGTAACCCTGGAAAGTTGAATGAATGAACACATGAGTATGACTCCTACAAGATCCCTTTGTTTCCAGTTAAAAGCCGTGGTGATGAAGCAAACGAACTAAATGGGAAACTCCCCAGCTCAAGCAGCTGCTGATGTGGGATTCGGAAACATCCCGAACTAACTTGTTGTTCTGTTTACTTGGTGCTGCCTTTCATGCTCCATTCAGACTCTGGACCAGACTGATATTTCACACTTTACACTTAATCCTTTATTCTGTAGAAAAGATGATTTTTTTATTTTTTAGATTCATTCATTGAGCACAGTATAAAAACAGAACAAGTAACATACAAATGTAAAAGAGAGATTGGTAATGTGCTAGGCTGAGGCAAAAAGCCCAAGGGGCTTATACGAGGCCTCTACCTGTAAAATACAGCAAAATATTGTACAAAGATTTAAAACATGAAGAATACATGATTGCAGTCTAAAAACAAAGACAAAGCAAATAAACAGCAGCATGAATAGAATACATGGTATCTACATGATTAAAGAAAAAATAACAAATATATAAATATCATTAGGTTATCTGATCAATTAAATGTGTCCTGAGTTTACGTTTAAAATGATTGAATGAAGTAGAGGTAGACGAGATTGCTGTAGGTGTTCCATAACTGTATCTGATGGAGAACTGACACAAACCAGTACGGAACTTCAGGAGATTTAAATGATTAGCCTGTCTTGTATTAAAATGGTGCATATCACTGTTGAACTGAAAACAATCTTTACATGGCAAAGAAAATGAAACTGGCAGGAACAATACTTTGAAAATAAAATTGCAGGTTTGATATGTATTTAACTTAAAGATGGTAAAATATTGAGTTGTTTGAAAAGAGAGGCAGAATGAGCAGACCAATTACTGTGTGTGGCAATCCTGCAGAATCTTTTTTACAACATGTGAAGTTTATGAAGATGTGTGTTGTAAGTAGCTCCCCAAATAATATTACAGTAAATGAGATATGGATATATCAAGCTATAATAAAGAGTTGGGAGACAATTTTCATTCACCAAACTACGGAATTAGCCAATAATACCAATAGATTTACGGTAGGTATTTTTTACAGACATGGTTGATGTGGTTTTTCCAGCTTAAACTTTCATGGATAATTACACCAAGGAAGGTTGTTGATGTAACCTGAGTGAGCGGGTCATCTCCTATAGACAGACCGGTGTTAGATTTACAATATATTTTATTTTTTGATGCAAATATAATAAAATTTGATTTTTTTATATTCAGTGATAGTTTGTTAATTTCAAACCATTTTGAAATGTTTTGTAAATTGTGATTAGCCTTTCCCATTAAAGATGAAAAATCATTATGTGAAATAAATAAGTTTGTATCATCGGCAAAAAGTACTGGAATCAAGTGGCACTTTTCCACTAGTATCGGCTCAGCCCGGCACGGCTCGGCGCGGCTTTACACGGCTCCACACGTGTGTTTTCGCACTGCCAGGGGAGAAGCGGGCAGGTTTGGGTGAAGCTGCTGTACTCGATTGCGCAACCGCTTTGTTCATGTCGGCGCTGATGAGAAATCAGCTGGAGCCGGGAGCGGCTGAGAAAAAAACAGCCCGTCTACATCGCTTTTTTAATTTTTTCTCGACAGCCACCAGGTTTATGAACATCTGCACCTCAGAGTTGGATCACCAAACAGACGTTTTGAATGAATGAATGAATTGAATGAATGAATGAATTAATCTTTATTTCGGCTTGTACAGAACAAGATAAAAAGGAAGAGAAAAAAAAAAAAAAAAATCAACATTTCTTTTGCCGAAAAGGTGTAGGCTGAAGCCGTAGCTTATAGTGCCTACCCTTTTTTCTTTTGATCAGCAAAAATATGAGACATTAGCTTTTACTCAGTGAAAACAAACAATACATAAAGAAGAAAAAAAAATAAATAAATAAGTAAGACAAAATATAAAATTGACATTTCACATCCTAGAATGTTTTTTGATAGTATACTTTATAATTATAGTGTTTTATATTTATTTACAATATTTTCTTTAAACAATTTCTTAAACTTGACGATAGAGCGACACATTTTTAGGTTGTTATTACAACTATTCCAAATTTCTTTTGCCTTAACTGATGTACATCTCTTTTTAATATTAGTTCTTGCTGTCGTCATCTCAAACATGAGTTTCCCCCTCAGATCATAACAGGTTTCTTTTATCTGGAACAGGTCCTGAATGCAGTTTGGAAGCAGTTTCTGCTGGGCTCTAAAGGCAAATAAAACAGTTTTCTGCTCTACTATATCATGGAATTTTAAGATATTATATTTAATAAAAAGATTATTTGTTGGTTCATAATAGTCGGTTTTATTAATTATCCTTAACGCTCTTTTCTGTAATAGAAAAATAGGGTTTGTATTTGTTTTATAGGTGTTACCCCATATCTCCACACAATAAGTCATGTATGGAACTATGAGTGAGTTATACATTAAAAACTGTGCCCTTTGACAGAAAAAATAATTTGTTTTATTTACTATTGCTAGGGTTTTAGACATTCTTGATTTTACACTATTTATGTGTGATTTCCAGCTAAGTTTATCATCAATTATTACCCCCAGGAACTTATTTTCATATACTCTTTCTATTTCCATACCACTAATTTTAATTGTTATATGATTATTTTTTTTTCTAGTGCCAAAAATTATGAACTTAGTTTTAGTTAGGTTTAATGATAACTTATTGATATCAAACCATGCCTTCACATTTTTCAGTTCTCCTTCCACCACATTCAGCAGCTGTTCCAAATTCTTCCCTGAACAATAAAGGTTTGTATCATCAGCAAACAAGACATAATTTATTATTTTAGACACTTTACAAATATCATTTATATATAATATGAACAATTTAGGACCTAGCACTGAACCTTGTGGGACACCGAAGGTGACTCTTTCTAGTTCTGATTTATCATTATTTAACTCAACATATTGAAATCTGTCAGCAAGATAACTCTCTATCCATGAATTGGCAATCCCTCTAACACCATATCTCTCTAATTTATTTAATAAAAGTTTATGATCTATGGTGTCAAATGCTTTCTTCAGGTCAATAAACACCCCCACTGTATATTCCCCTTTCTCAATAGCAGTTGAAATTTCCTCTACTAGTTTCATCACAGCCATTGAGGTGGACCTGTTACCTCTGAACCCATATTGATTATTGCTCAGCAGATTGTGTTTTTCTATGAATTTATCGAGTCTATTGACAAACAATTTTTCTATTATTTTTGAGAATTGAGATAATAACGAAATTGGTCTGTAATTATTAAAAAGGTGTCTATCTCCGTTTTTGAAGATGGGTATTACTTTGGCGGTTTTCATTTTATTAGGGAAGATTCCAGTTTGAAATGATAGATTACATATATAGGTCAGTGGTTTTACTATGTTTACTATAATATTTTTAACTAAAGACATATCTATATCTGTCCAATCAGCAGACCTTTTATCTTTGAATTTATGCACAATATCAAGTATGTCTATTTCTTTAACTTCACTTATATAAATTGTATAATAATTTCGTTCAACTAGATCTACTAAGCCTTCCTTATTTGCCGGCTCCACAATCTCATTTGCCAGGTTATAACCCACATTTGAGAAGTATGTATTAAATTCATTGACTATTTCCTTTGGATTATTTACTGTTGTTTTTTTATCCTTCGTAAAATAATTGGGATAGTCTGCTTTGCCCTTACCTTTCCTAATTACACTATTTATTACCTTCCATGTCCCCTGTGTATTACTCCGATATTGTTGCAGTAATTTATAATAATGCTCTTTCTTCTGAATTCTTATAATTTTTAATAATTTAT